>NC_068447.1:4462056-4519556 GCF_023373465.1 Oncorhynchus keta | reverse complement strand
ACCTGTTGACACACAGCACACCTGTTGACACACAACACGCCTGTTGACACACGACACACCTGTTGACACACGACACACCTGTTGACACACGACACACCTGTTGACACACAACACACCTGTTGACACACAGCACACCTGTTGACACACAACACACCTGTTGACACACAACACACCTGTTGACACACAACACACCTGTTGTTACGTTGGACACCTACTGACCTTAACAAAAAATTATGAAATATATATTTTATGTATTGCTAAAATAAAGATTTCAGGAAATTCAAGCAGGCACCAACATTACTACAAGATAAAACATCTCAATCAAGCCTGGTGGTCTTCATATGTTTTGATGAAACTGATCAATCTATCAATACCTAGAATCTAAATACTGTTGATCAGAATATCGATCAATACCTAGAATCTAAATACTGTTGATCAGAATATAGATCAATACCTAGAATCTAAATACTGTTGAACAGAATATAGATCAATACCTAGAATCTAAATACTGTTGATCAGAATATCGATCAATACCTAGAATCAAGATACTGTTGAACAGAATATCGATCAATACCTAGAATCTAAATACTGTTGAACAGAATATCGATCAATACCTAGAATCAAGATACTGTTGAAGAGAATATCGATCAATACCTAGAATCTAAATACTGTTGATCAGAATATCAATCAATACCTAGAATCAAGATACTGTTGAAGAGAATATCGATCAATACCTAGAATCTAAATACTGCTGAACAGAATATAGATCAATACCTAGAATCTAAATACTGTTGATCAGAATATAGATCAATACCTAGAATCAAGATACTGTTGAAGAGAATATCGATCAATACCTAGAATCTAAATACTGCTGAACAGAATATAGATCAATACCTAGAATCAAGATACTGTTGAACAGAATATCAATCAATAACATTTTCATATGATTCTGTATTTCTGTACCTACAGTATCTACTGTAAATCGATCATATATATCACTCTGTGTTTCTGTACAGAACTGACTGTTAATTGATCCTATATCATTCTGTTCCTGGTCAGAATTTACCCCCAAAAAATCAATCATATATTGTGTTCCTGTACAGCATTTACTGTAAGTGGATCTTTCATCAAAAGATACATTAACATATGTTGACCTCAATTTCACAGTTACATTACACAGATGGGGGAAAAGAGTTACCAGATCACTTCGGTACAAGCTAACACGATTACACTGAAGGGAAATGAGTACAATGCATTCTGTGCTTCTATATGAATAAAACCACAGAGGAAGAAGAAGGGAAAGAGCTTCAGGGGGACCACATATGATGAGGGGGGATATCTAGACCGGTCTCAAAGCGCCACAGAGAAGGAGTTCTGATCTGGGATCAGTTTAGCCTTTTAGATCATAATCAATAATATTATATGGACAGAGGGGCAATAGGTTATAGACAATAAACGACTCACCCCCATTGGCGAAGTCCTGTGAGGCGATGACAAAGCCAAACCCCTCCCCTGGCCGTCTCCGTAGCTCCACCTCCTGACCCATGACTGACACCCGGGCCCTTCCCCCTCTACCGTCCACCGGGCCCTTGGCCATGGCCCCCAGCCCCAACCTCCCTTTTCCCCCACCTCCAGGGGGCATGGCTGGAGGCCCAGGGTCACCACCCTCCTCCATCCCTAGCCAGTCCCTGGGCTCCAGGGTGATGGTTACCGGGACTGAGTCCAGGAAGGAGGTACTCTGGACCAAGGAGGGGAGTTCAGTGGAGGGTGAGGCTGGGGCGAGGCCACTGTGGCTGGGGGGGAGGTGCAGGGGCATCAAGGCATCTGAGGTGGCGGTGGAAGGCAAGTCGGATGGGGATGGGAGGCCGTGAGAGAGGGAAGAGGGGCCAAGCGGAGAGGGGAAGGGTTTGTAGAGGTTAGGGGAGACAGGAGAGAGGAAGGACCCTGGAGAGAGAGAGACAAAGAGAGAGACAAAGAGAAAGAGAGAAGAGAAAATACCTTAGCCATAACAATAATGATTTACCATTTCCAACAGCAACATTATAGATTCAAAAAGCTTTATTGTCCCAACATTAGGCAATAGGCATTATACCTAGTGTTGTTTTCATTTGTGTGTTACATACTAACGTTCCACTGTTTTGAATAATAAGACAGCAGTGCAGTTCATCTACTCACCACATTAAAAAGTCATTAATGAACCCAACACAGAGAGAACTAAATCTCTGAGGTGAATCCATCCTGTACTTTGTACACAGTAACCTGGTCTGGAAGCTAAAGTGGTTCCTGCTTCAATGGGAGGATCCTCAACACTACTTCTCGTATTGTTCCCCAGGTACTGAAGTTACGTTAAGAGTATTTAAACCTAAAGTACTGAAGTTACTTGTAAAAACTTCTTAGGGCTGAAATTCCGTTTAACGGGATCGCTATGACAACAGCCAGTGAAAGTGCAGGGCGACAAATTCAAAACAACAGAAATCTCTTCATTAAAATTCCTCGAAACATAGAAGTATCTTATACGGTTTTAAAGGTAAACTTGTTGTTAATCCCACCACAGTGTCCGATTTCAAATAGGCTTTACAGCGAAAGCACCACAATCAATTATGTTAGGTCACCGCCAAGTCCCAGAAAAACACAGCCATTTTTCCAACCAAAGAGATGAGACACAAAAAGCACAAATAGAGATAAAATGAATCACTAACCTTTGATGATCTTCATCAGATGACACTCATAGGACTTCATGTTACACAATACATGTATGTTTTGTTCGATAAAGTTCATATTTATATCCAAACATCTCAGTAAACATTGGAGCGTTATGTTCAGTAGTTCCAAAAACATCTAATGGTTTTGCAGAGAGCCACATCATTTTACAGAAATACTCATTATAGATGTTGATGAAAATACAAGTGTTATATATGGAATTATAGATACACTTCTCCTTAAGAGTATGTAAACCTAAAGTACTGAAGTCACATTAAGAGTATTTCAACCTGAAGTACTGAAGTCACATTAAGAGTATTTCAACCTAACGTGTTGAAGTCACAAACAGTATTTCAACCTAAAGTACTGAAGTCACATTAAGAGTATTTCAACCTGAAGTACTGAAGTCACATTAAGAGTATTTCAACCTAAAGTACTGGAGCTAGATGTTCATTAAGAGTATTTAAAAAGGAAGAAAATCTGGATGAGGGTACTGCACCAAGGCTATCAACAGCAGTAGTATTACCAGTATTTATATACAGTAGGTAAATATAGTGTACTTGTAGTAGTAATATTAGTGTATTTGTGGTAGTAGTAGTAGTAATATTAGTATTACTAGTATTTATATTGGTAAATACAGTGTATTTTTGGTCGTAATAGTAATATTATTTATACAGGATAATGTGCTCACCTCCTCTGTCAACCAACAGCATTACTTCTCCCTGCTTGATGCGCTCTTGAAGGACCCTCTGCATCTTCAATGTTAAAACAGGGCAACATTATTATACAGGTCAACATTATCATACAGGTCAACATTATTATATAGGTCAACATTATCATACAGGTCAACATTATCATACAGGTCGACATTATTATATAGGTCAACATTATCATACAGGCCAACATTATCATACAGGTCGCCATTATTATACAGGTCAACATTATTATACAGGTCGACATTATTATACAGGTCGACATTATTATACAGGTCAACATTATCATACCGGTCAACATTATTAAACAGGTCTACATTATTATAAAGGTCAACATTATTATAGAGGTCAACATTATCATACAGGTCAACATTATTATATAGGTCAACATTATTATACAGGTCAACATTATTATACAGGTCGACATTATTATAAAGGTCAACATTATTATACAGGTCAACATTATTATACAGGTCAACATTATTATATAGGTCAACATTATTATACAGGTCAACATTATTATACAGGTCGACATTATTATACAGGTCAACATTATTATAAAGGTCAACATTATTATACAGGTCAACATTATTATACAGGTCAACATTATTATATAGGTCAACATTATTATACAGGTCAACATTATTATACAGGTCGACATTATTATATAGGTCAACATTATTATACAGGTCAACATTATTATACAGGTCAACATTATTATACAGGTCAACATTATTATACAGGTCAACATTATTATACAGGTCAACATTATTATAGAGGTCAACATTATTATACAGGTCAACATTATTATAAAGGTCAACATTATTATACAGGTCAACATTATTAAACAGGTCAACATTATTATAGAGGTCAACATTATTATACAGGTCAACATTATTATAAAGGTCAACATTATTATACAGGTCAACATTATTATAGAGGTCAACATTATTATACAGGTCAACATTATTATAAAGGTCAACATTATTATACAGGTCAACATTAACACAGGTCAACATTATTATACAGGTCAACATTATTAAACAGGTCAACATTATTATACAGGTCGACATTATTATACAGGTCAACATTAACACAGGTCAACATTATTATACAGGTCAACATTATTATACAGGTCAACATTAACACAGGTCAACATTATTATACAGGTCAACATTATTAAACAGGTCAACATTATTATACAGGTCAACATTATTAAACAGGTCAACATTATTATACAGGTCAACATTATTATACAGGTCAACATTATTATAAAGGTCAACATTATTATACAGGTCAACATTATTATACAGGTCAACATTATTAAACAGGTCAACATTATTATACAGGTCAACATTATCATACAGGTCAACATTATTATACAGGTCAACATTATTATACAGGTCAACATTATTATACAGGTCAACATTATTATAAAGGTCAACATTATTATACAGGCCAACATTATTAAACAGGTCAACATTATTATAAAGGTCAACATTATTATACAGGCCAACATTATTAAACAGGTCAACATTATCATACAGGTCAACATTATTATACAGGTCAACATTATCCTACAGGTCAACATTATTATACAGGTCAACATTATCCTACAGGTCAACATTATCATACAGGTCAACATTATTATAAAGGTCAACATTATTATATAGGTCAACATTATTATAAAGGTCAACATTATTATATAGGTCAACATTATTAAACAGGTCAACATTATCATACAGGTCAACATTATTATACAGGTCAACATTAACACAGGTCAACATTATTAAACAGGTCAACATTATTATACAGGTCAACATTAACACAGGTCAACATTATTAAACAGGTCAACATTATTATACAGGTCAACATTAACACAGGTCAACATTATTAAACAGGTCAACATTATTAAACAGGTCAACATATTGGTTAATTTACATCTCACACTAAAGGGACACATCACATGAAGGTATTCTAACATCTAGTAAACCTTACAACTTCCTGTCATCTAGTAAACCTTACAACTTCCTGTCATCTGGTAAACCTTACAACTTCCTGTCATCTGGTAAACCTTACAACTTCATGTCATCTAGTAAACCTTACAACTTCATGTCATCTAGTAAACCTTACAACTTCCTGTCATCTAGTAAACCTTACAACTTCCTGTCATCTGGTAAACCTTACAACTTCCTGTCATCTAGTAAACCTTACAACTTCCTGTCATCTAGTAAACCTTACAACTTCCTGTCATCTAGTAAACCTTACAACTTCCTGTCATCTAGTAAACCTTACAACTTCCTGTCATCTGGTAAACCTTACAACTTCCTGTCATCTGGTAAACCTTACAACTTCCTGTCATCTAGTAAACCTTACAACTTCCTGTCATCTAGTAAACCTTACAACTTCCTGTCATCTCGTAAACCTTACAACTTCATGTCATCTAGTAAACCTTACAACTTCATGTCATCTAGTAAACCTTACAACTTCCTGTCATCTAGTAAACCTTACAACTTCCTGTCATCTAGTAAACCTTAC
This sequence comes from Oncorhynchus keta, assembly GCF_023373465.1. NCBI lineage: Eukaryota > Metazoa > Chordata > Actinopteri > Salmoniformes > Salmonidae > Oncorhynchus > Oncorhynchus keta. The sequence continues at coordinate 4,513,605 of NC_068447.1, read as the reverse complement.
AACTTCCTGTCATCTAGTAAACCTTACAACTTCCTGTCATCTAGTAAACCTTACAACTTCCTGTCATCTAGTAAACCTTACAACTTCCTGTCATCTGGTAAACCTTACAACTTCCTGTCATCTGGTAAACCTTACAACTTCCTGTCATCTAGTAAACCTTACAACTTCCTGTCATCTAGTAAACCTTACAACTTCCTGTCATCTCGTAAACCTTACAACTTCATGTCATCTAGTAAACCTTACAACTTCATGTCATCTAGTAAACCTTACAACTTCCTGTCATCTAGTAAACCTTACAACTTCCTGTCATCTAGTAAACCTTACAACTTCCTGTCATCTAGTAAACCTTACAACTTCATGTCATCTAGTAAACCTTACAACTTCCTGTCATCTAGTAAACCTTACAACTTCCTGTCATCTAGTAAACCTTACAACTTCATGTCATCTAGTAAACCTTACAACTTCATGTCATCTAGTAAACCTTACAACTTCATGTCATCTAGTAAACCTTACAACTTCCTGTCATCTAGTAAACCTTACAACTTCATGTCATCTAGTAAACCTTACAACTTCATGTCATCTAGTAAACCTTACAACTTCCTGTCATCTAGTAAACCTTACAACTTCATGTCATCTAGTAAACCTTACAACTTCATGTCATCTAGTAAACCTTACAACTTCCTGTCATCTAGTAAACCTTACAACTTCCTGTCATCTAGTAAACCTTACAACTTCCTGTCATCTAGTAAACCTTACAACTTCCTGTCATCTAGTAAACCTTACAACTTCCTGTCATCTAGTAAACCTTACAACTTCCTGTCATCTAGTAAACCTTACAACTTCCTGTCATCTAGTAAACCTTACAACTTCCTGTCATCTAGTAAACCTTACAACTTCCTGTCATCTAGTAAACCTTACAACTTCCTGTCATCTAGTAAACCTTACAACTTCCTGTCATCTAGTAAACCTTACAACTTCCTGTCATCTAGTAAACCTTACAACTTCCTGTCATCTAGTAAACCTTACAACTTCATGTCTCTAGTAAACCTTACAACTTCCTGTCATCTAGTAAACCTTACAACTTCCTGTCATCTAGTAAACCTTACAACTTCCTGTCATCTAGTAAACCTTACAACTTCCTGTCATCTAGTAAACCTTACAACTTCCTGTCATCTAGTAAACCTTACAATCTCTAGTAAACCTTACAACTTCCTGTCATCTAGTAAACCTTACAACTTCCTGTCATCTAGTAAACCTTACAACTTCCTGTCATCTAGTAAACCTTACAACTTCCTGTCATCTAGTAAACCTTACAACTTCCTGTCATCTCGTAAACCTTACAACTTCATGTCATCTAGTAAACCTTACAACTTCATGTCATCTAGTAAACCTTACAACTTCCTGTCATCTAGTAAACCTTACAACTTCCTGTCATCTAGTAAACCTTACAACTTCCTGTCATCTAGTAAACCTTACAACTTCCTGTCATCTAGTAAACCTTACAACTTCATGTCATCTAGTAAACCTTACAACTTCCTGTCATCTAGTAAACCTTACAACTTCACGTCATCTAGTAAATCTTACAACTTCCTGTCATCTAGTAAACATTACAACTTCCTGTCATCTAGTAAACATTACAACTTCCTGTCATCTAGTAAACCTTACAACTTCCTGTCATCTAGTAAACATTACAACTTCCTGTCATCTAGTAAACATTACAACTTCCTGTCATCTAGTAAACCTTACAACTTCATGTCATCTAGTAAACCTTACAACTCTTCTGTCTTTCTGTGTCATTCCAAATGCCAATAAGATTACTCAATGTTGTCAGAATAAACTTACTCCAGAGATTGATGATTACTATTGAGGGTTGCTGAAATAAATGACAATCAACCTCATAACCAAACCAAATGACGATCTGTAACCGTAGAGCTGTCTCCGAAGCCAGTCCTTCTGTACCTGAGCGAAGCTGAGACTCTGCACGTCAGCTCCATCGATCTTCACTATAGCATCCCCTGTCTGCAGGGAGGAGCACTGCCTTCTGTCCCAGACCCTCTTCACCAGGGCCAGCTGCCCCCCCTTCCCCCCCGCCGTCACACTGAACCCCATCCCGCCCCCCTCACTCCTCCCCAGGGGCACAGGGAGCAGCTCCCCTCCTCCAGACCCTACAGGTACACCCTCGCTGGTCGGGCTGTGGCTCACCCGGGGGTGGGCGCTTGCGGGGCAGCCGTTGAAACCGCAAGGGGGGACCTCCGTATGCGGGCCGGCCATGAGGGACGTCTGGGGCACGGGAGGCCGCTGGCAGGGGGCACCAGGAGTGGTGGCGGTGCCCACCTCCGGCTGGGACAGGGAGATGGGCAGGGTGGAGGTGGAGAGGTCACTCCGATGGTGGACCATGGAGGAGGAGGTGGGGAGGGAGTTACCATTATAGCGCATCAGAGACCATCTGAGAGGGAAGAGGAGGAAGAGGAGGAAGAGGAGGAAGAGGAGGAAGAGAGGAGTTAATGAGATTATGTACCCGACTGATACACAAACACATGAAACTAAGAACTGTGAACCGCACATCTGATCTGATTGGCTGTTGCACTTTGTGTTCGAACCATAGGCAGCACTTTTCTCTCATATCATCAAATCAATTTATATAGCCCTTCTAACATCAGCTAACATCAGCTGATGTCTCAAAGTGCTGTGCAGAAACCCAGCCTAAAACCCCAAAACAGCAAGCAATGCAGGTGTAGAAGCACGGTGGCTAGGAAAAACTCCCTAGAAAGGCCAAAACTGAGGAAGAAACCTAGAGAGGAACCAGGCTATGAGGGGTGGCCAGTCCTCTTCTGGCTGTGCCAGGTTGAGATTATAAACCTAGAGAGGAACCAGGCTATGAGGGGTGGCCAGTCCTCTTCTGGCTGTGCCGGGTTGAGATTAGAAACCTAGAGAGGAACCAGGCTATGAGGGGTGGCCAGTCCTCTTCTGGCTGTGCCGGGTTGAGATTAGAAACCTAGAGAGGAACCAGGCTATGAGGGGTGGCCAGTCCTCTTCTGGATGTGCCGGGTGGAGTTTAGAAACCTAGAGAGGAACCAGGCTATGAGGGATGGCCAGTCCTCTTCTAGATGTGCCGGGTGGAGATTAGAAACCTAGAGAGGAACCAGGCTATGAGGGGTGGCCAGTCCTCTTCTGGATGTGCCGGGTGGAGTTTAGAAACCTAGAGAGGAACCAGGCTATGAGGGGTGGCCAGTCCTCTTCTGGCTGTGCCGGGTTGAGATTAGAAACCTAGAGAGGAACCAGGCTATGAGGGGTGGCCAGTCCTCTTCTGGATGTGCCGGGTGGAGTTTAGAAACCTAGAGAGGAACCAGGCTATGAGGGATGGCCAGTCCTCTTCTAGATGTGCCGGGTGGAGATTAGAAACCTAGAGAGGAACCAGGCTATGAGGGGTGGCCAGTCCTCTTCTGGATGTGCCGGGTGGAGTTTAGAAACCTAGAGAGGAACCAGGCTATGAGGGATGGCCAGTCCTCTTCTAGATGTGCCGGGTGGAGATTAGAAACCTAGAGAGGAACCAGGCTATGAGGGGTGGAGATTAGAAACCTAGAGAGGAACCAGGCTATGAGGGGTGGCCTGTCCTCTTCTGGCTGTGCCAGGTGGAGATTAGAAACCTAGAGAGGAACCAGGCGATGAGGGGTGGCCAGTCCTCTTCTGGCTGTGCCGGGTAGAGATTAGAAACCTAGAGAGGAACCAGGCTATGAGGGGTGGCCAGTCCTCTTCTGGCTGTGCCGGGTGGAGATTAGAAACCTAGAGAGGAACCATGCGATGAGGGGTGGCCAGTCCTCTTCTGGCTGTGCCGGGTGGAGATTAGAAACCTAGAGAGGAACCATGCGATGAGGGGTGGCCAGTCCTCTTCTGGCTGTGCCAGGTGGAGATTAGAAACCTAGAGAGGAACCAGGCTATGAGGGGTGGCCAGTCCTCTTCTGGATGTGCCGGGTGGAGTTTAGAAACCTAGAGAGGAACCAGGCTATGAGGGATGGCCAGTCCTCTTCTAGATGTGCCGGGTGGAGATTAGAAACCTAGAGAGGAACCAGGCTATGAGGGGTGGCCAGTCCTCTTCTGGATGTGCCGGGTGGAGTTTAGAAACCTAGAGAGGAACCAGGCTATGAGGGATGGCCAGTCCTCTTCTGGCTGTGCCGGGTGGAGATTAGAAAACTAGAGAGGAACCAGGCTATGAGGGGTGGAGATTAGAAACCTAGAGAGGAACCAGGCTATGAGGGGTGGCCAGTCCTCTTCTGGCTGTGCCGGGTGGAGATTAGAAAACTAGAGAGGAACCAGGCTATGAGGGGTGGAGATTAGAAACCTAGAGAGGAACCAGGCTATGAGGGGTGGCCAGTCCTCTTCTGGCTGTGCCGGGTTGAGATTAGAAACCTAGAGAGGAACCAGATGATGAGGGGTGGCCAGTCCTCTTCTGGCTGTGTCGGGTGGAGATTAGAAACCTAGAGAGGAACCAGGCGATGAGGGGTGGCCAGTCCTCTTCTGGCTGTGCCGGGTGGAGATTAGAAACCTAGAGAGGAACCAGGCTATGAGGGGTGGCCAGTCCTCTTCTGGCTGTGCCAGGTGGAGATTAGAAACCTAGAGAGGAACCAGGCTATAAGGGGTGGGCCAGTCCTCTTCTGGCTGTGCCAGGTGGAGATTAGAAACCTAGAGAGGAACCAGGCTATGAGGGGTGGCCAGTCCTCTTCTGGCTGTGCCGGGTGGAGATTAGAAACCTAGAGAGGAACCAGGCTATGAGGGGTGTCCAGTCCTCTTCTGGATGTGCCAGGTGGAGATTAGAAACCTAGAGAGGAACCAGGCTATGAGGGGTGGGCCAGTCCTCTTCTGGCTGTGCCAGGTGGAGATTAGAAACCTAGAGAGGAACCAGGCTATGAGGGGTGGGCCAGTCCTCTTCTGGCTGTGCCAGGTGGAGATTAGAAACCTAGAGAGGAACCAGGCTATGAGGGGTGGCCAGTCCTCTTCTGGCTATGCCGGGTGGAGATTAGAAACCTAGAGAGGAACCATGCGATGAGGGGTGTCCAGTCCTCTTCTGGCTGTGCCGGGTGGAAATTAGAAACCTAGAGAGAAACCAGGCGATGAGGTTGGTTGCCAGTCCTCTTCTGGCTGTGCCAGGTGGAGATTAGAAACCTAGAGAGGAACCAGGCGATGAGGGGTGGCCAGTCCTCTTCTGGCTGTGCCGGGTGGAGATTAGAAACCTAGAGAGGAACCAGGCGATGAGGGGTGTCCAGTCCTCTTCTGGCTGTGCCGGGTGGAGATTAGAAACCTAGAGAGGAACCATGAGATGAGGGGTGTCCAGTCCTCTTCTGGCTGTGCCGGGTGGAGATTAGAAACCTAGAGAGGAACCAGGCCATGAGGGGTGGCCAGTCCTCTTCTGGCTGTGCCAGGTGGAGATTAGAAACCGAGAGAGGAACCTAGAGAGGAACCAGGCGATGAGGGGTGTCCAGTCCTCTTCTGGCTGTGCCGGGTGGAGATTTGAAACCTAGAGAGGAACCAGGCCATGAGGGGTGGCCAGTCCTCTTCTGGCTGTGCCAGGTGGAGATTAGAAACCTAGAGAGGAACCTAGAGAGGAACCAGGCGATGAGGGGTGTCCAGTCCTCTTCTGGCTGTGCCGGGTGGAGATTAGAAACCTAGAGAGGAACCAGGCGATGAGGGGTGTCCAGTCCTCTTCTGGCTGTGCCAGGTGGAGATTAGAAACCTAGAGAGGAACCAGGCGATGAGGGGTGGCCAGTCCTCTTCTGGCTGTGCCAGGTGGAGATTAGAAACCTAGAGAGGAACCATGCGATGAGAGGTGGCCAGTCCTCTTCTGGCTGTGCCAGGTGGAGATTAGAAACCTAGAGAGGAATCAGGCTATGAGGGGTGGCCAGTCCTCTTCTGGCTGTGCCGGGTTGAGATTATAAACTTAGAGAGGAACCAGGCTATGAGGGGTGGGCCAGTCCTCTTCTGGCTGTGCCGGGTGGAGATTATAAACCTAGAGAGGAACCAGGCGATGAGGGGTGGCCAGTCCTCTTCTGGCTGTGCCAGGTGGAGATTAGAAACCTAGAGAGGAACCAGGCTCTGAGGGGTGGCCAGTCCTCTTCTGGCTGTGCCGGGTGGAGATTAGAAACCTAGAGAGGAACCAGGCGATGAGAGGTGGCCAGTCCTCTTCTGGCTGTGCCGGGTGGAGATTAGAAACTTAGAGAGGAACCAGGCTCTGAGGGGTGGCCAGTCCTCTTCTGGCTGTGCCGGGTGGAGATTAGAAACCTAGAGAGGAACCAGGCGATGAGAGGTGGCCAGTCCTCTTCTGGCTGTGCCGGGTGGAGATTAGAAACCTAGAGAGGAACCAGGCTCTGAGGGGTGGCCAGTCCTCTTCTGGCTATGCCGGGTTGAGATTATAAACTTAGAGAGGAACCAGGCCATGAGGGGTGGCCAGTCCTCTTCTGGCTGTGCCAGGTGGAGATTAGAAACCGAGAGAGGAACCTAGAGAGGAACCAGGCGATGAGGGGTGTCCAGTCCTCTTCTGGCTGTGCCGGGTGGAGATTTGAAACCTAGAGAGGAACCAGGCCATGAGGGGTGGCCAGTCCTCTTCTGGCTGTGCCAGGTGGAGATTAGAAACCTAGAGAGGAACCTAGAGAGGAACCAGGCGATGAGGGGTGTCCAGTCCTCTTCTGGCTGTGCCGGGTGGAGATTAGAAACCTAGAGAGGAACCAGGCGATGAGGGGTGTCCAGTCCTCTTCTGGCTGTGCCAGGTGGAGATTAGAAACCTAGAGAGGAACCAGGCGATGAGGGGTGGCCAGTCCTCTTCTGGCTGTGCCAGGTGGAGATTAGAAACCTAGAGAGGAACCATGCGATGAGGGGTGGCCAGTCCTCTTCTGGCTGTGCCAGGTGGAGATTAGAAACCTAGAGAGGAATCAGGCTATGAGGGGTGGCCAGTCCTCTTCTGGCTGTGCCGGGTTGAGATTATAAACTTAGAGAGGAACCAGGCTATGAGGGGTGGGCCAGTCCTCTTCTGGCTGTGCCGGGTGGAGATTATAAACCTAGAGAGGAACCAGGCGATGAGGGGTGGCCAGTCCTCTTCTGGCTGTGCCAGGTGGAGATTAGAAACCTAGAGAGGAACCAGGCTCTGAGGGGTGGCCAGTCCTCTTCTGGCTGTGCCGGGTGGAGATTAGAAACCTAGAGAGGAACCAGGCGATGAGAGGTGGCCAGTCCTCTTCTGGCTGTGCCGGGTGGAGATTAGAAACTTAGAGAGGAACCAGGCTCTGAGGGGTGGCCAGTCCTCTTCTGGCTGTGCCGGGTGGAGATTAGAAACCTAGAGAGGAACCAGGCGATGAGAGGTGGCCAGTCCTCTTCTGGCTGTGCCGGGTGGAGATTAGAAACCTAGAGAGGAACCAGGCTCTGAGGGGTGGCCAGTCCTCTTCTGGCTATGCCGGGTTGAGATTATAAACTTAGAGAGGAACCAGGCTATGAGGGGTGGGCCAGTCCTCTTCTGGCTGTGCCGGGTGGAGATTATAAACCTAGAGAGGAACCAGGCGATGAGGGGTGGCCAGTCCTCTTCTGGCTGTGCCAGGTGGAGATTAGAAACCTAGAGAGGAACCAGGCTATGAGGGGTGGCCAGTCCTCTTCTGGCTGTGCCGGGTGGAGATTAGAAACCTAGAGAGGAACCAGGCGAACCAGTCCTCTTCTGGCTGTGCGGGTTGAGATTAGAAACCTAGAGAGGAACCAGATGATGAGGGGTGGCCAGTCCTCTTCTGGCTGTGTCGGGTGGAGATTAGAAACCTAGAGAGGAACCAGGCGATGAGGGGTGGCCAGTCCTCTTCTGGCTGTGCCGGGTTGAGATTAGAAACCTAGAGAGGAACCAGATGATGAGGGGTGGCCAGTCCTCTTCTGGCTGTGTCGGGTGGAGATTAGAAACCTAGAGAGGAACCAGGCGATGAGGGGTGGCCAGTCCTCTTCTGGCTGTGCCGGGTGGAGATTAGAAACCTAGAGAGGAACCAGGCTATGAGGGGTGGCCAGTCCTCTTCTGGCTGTGCCAGGTGGAGATTAGAAACCTAGAGAGGAACCAGGCTATAAGGGGTGGGCCAGTCCTCTTCTGGCTGTGCCAGGTGGAGATTAGAAACCTAGAGAGGAACCAGGCTATGAGGGGTGGCCAGTCCTCTTCTGGCTGTGCCGGGTGGAGATTAGAAACCTAGAGAGGAACCAGGCTATGAGGGGTGTCCAGTCCTCTTCTGGATGTGCCAGGTGGAGATTAGAAACCTAGAGAGGAACCAGGCTATGAGGGGTGGGCCAGTCCTCTTCTGGCTGTGCCAGGTGGAGATTAGAAACCTAGAGAGGAACCAGGCTATGAGGGGTGGGCCAGTCCTCTTCTGGCTGTGCCAGGTGGAGATTAGAAACCTAGAGAGGAACCAGGCTATGAGGGGTGGCCAGTCCTCTTCTGGCTATGCCGGGTGGAGATTAGAAACCTAGAGAGGAACCATGCGATGAGGGGTGTCCAGTCCTCTTCTGGCTGTGCCGGGTGGAAATTAGAAACCTAGAGAGAAACCAGGCGATGAGGGGTTGCCAGTCCTCTTCTGGCTGTGCCAGGTGGAGATTAGAAACCTAGAGAGGAACCAGGCGATGAGGGGTGGCCAGTCCTCTTCTGGCTGTGCCGGGTGGAGATTAGAAACCTAGAGAGGAACCAGGCGATGAGGGGTGTCCAGTCCTCTTCTGGCTGTGCCGGGTGGAGATTAGAAACCTAGAGAGGAACCATGAGATGAGGGGTGTCCAGTCCTCTTCTGGCTGTGCCGGGTGGAGATTAGAAACCTAGAGAGGAACCAGGCCATGAGGGGTGGCCAGTCCTCTTCTGGCTGTGCCAGGTGGAGATTAGAAACCGAGAGAGGAACCTAGAGAGGAACCAGGCGATGAGGGGTGTCCAGTCCTCTTCTGGCTGTGCCGGGTGGAGATTAGAAACCTAGAGAGGAACCAGGCCATGAGGGGTGGCCAGTCCTCTTCTGGCTGTGCCAGGTGGAGATTAGAAACCTAGAGAGGAACCTAGAGAGGAACCAGGCGATGAGGGGTGTCCAGTCCTCTTCTGGCTGTGCCGGGTGGAGATTAGAAACCTAGAGAGGAACCAGGCGATGAGGGGTGTCCAGTCCTCTTCTGGCTGTGCCAGGTGGAGATTAGAAACCTAGAGAGGAACCAGGCGATGAGGGGTGGCCAGTCCTCTTCTGGCTGTGCCAGGTGGAGATTAGAAACCTAGAGAGGAACCATGCGATGAGAGGTGGCCAGTCCTCTTCTGGCTGTGCCAGGTGGAGATTAGAAACCTAGAGAGGAATCAGGCTATGAGGGTGGCCAGTCCTCTTCTGGCTGTGCCGGGTTGAGATTATAAACTTAGAGAGGAACCAGGCTATGAGGGGTGGGCCAGTCCTCTTCTGGCTGTGCCGGGTGGAGATTATAAACCTAGAGAGGAACCAGGCGATGAGGGGTGGCCAGTCCTCTTCTGGCTGTGCCAGGTGGAGATTAGAAACCTAGAGAGGAACCAGGCTCTGAGGGGTGGCCAGTCCTCTTCTGGCTGTGCCGGGTGGAGATTAGAAACCTAGAGAGGAACCAGGCGATGAGAGGTGGCCAGTCCTCTTCTGGCTGTGCCGGGTGGAGATTAGAAACCTAGAGAGGAACCAGGCTCTGAGGGGTGGCCAGTCCTCTTCTGGCTGTGCCGGGTGGAGATTAGAAACCTAGAGAGGAACCAGGCGATGAGAGGTGGCCAGTCCTCTTCTGGCTGTGCCGGGTGGAGATTAGAAACCTAGAGAGGAACCAGGCCTGAGGGGTGGCCAGTCCTCTTCTGGATGCCGGGTTGAGACCTTAGAGAGGAACCAGGCCATGAGGGGTGGCCAGTCCTCTTCTGGCTGTGCCAGGTGGAGATTAGAAACCTAGAGAGGAACCAGGCGATGAGGGGTGTCCAGTCCTCTTCTGGCTGTGCCGGGTGGAGATTTGAAACCTAGAGAGGAACCAGGCCATGAGGGGTGGCCAGTCCTCTTCTGGCTGTGCCAGGTGGAGATTATAAACCTAGAGAGGAACCTAGAGAGGAACCAGGCGATGAGGGGTGTCCAGTCCTCTTCTGGCTGTGCCGGGTGGAGATTAGAAACCTAGAGAGGAACCAGGCGATGAGGGGTGTCCAGTCCTCTTCTGGCTGTGCCAGGTGGAGATTAGAAACCTAGAGAGGAACCAGGCGATGAGGGGTGGCCAGTCCTCTTCTGGCTGTGCCAGGTGGAGATTAGAAACCTAGAGAGGAACCATGCGATGAGGGGTGGCCAGTCCTCTTCTGGCTGTGCCAGGTGGAGATTAGAAACCTAGAGAGGAATCAGGCTATGAGGGGTGGCCAGTCCTCTTCTGGCTGTGCCGGGTTGAGATTATAAACTTAGAGAGGAACCAGGCTATGAGGGGTGGGCCAGTCCTCTTCTGGCTGTGCCGGGTGGAGATTATAAACCTAGAGAGGAACCAGGCGATGAGGGGTGGCCAGTCCTCTTCTGGCTGTGCCAGGTGGAGATTAGAAACCTAGAGAGGAACCAGGCTCTGAGGGGTGGCCAGTCCTCTTCTGGCTGTGCCAGGTGGAGATTAGAAACCTAGAGAGGAACCAGGCTCTGAGGGGTGGCCAGTCCTCTTCTGGCTGTGCCAGGTGGAGATTAGAAACCTAGAGAGGAACCAGGCTCTGAGGGGTGGCCAGTCCTCTTCTGGCTGTGCCGGGTGGAGATTAGAAACCTAGAGAGGAACCAGGCGATGAGAGGTGGCCAGTCCTCTTCTGGCTGTCGGGTGGAGATTAGAAACCTAGAGAGGAACCAGGCTCTGAGGGGTGGCCAGTCCTCTTCTGGCTATGCCGGGTTGAGATTATAAACTTAGAGAGGAACCAGGCTATGAGGGGTGGGCCAGTCCTCTTCTGGCTGTGCCGGGTGGAGATTATAAACCTAGAGAGGAACCAGGCGATGAGGGGTGGCCAGTCCTCTTCTGGCTGTGCCAGGTGGAGATTAGAAACCTAGAGAGGAACCAGGCTATGAGGGGTGGCCAGTCCTCTTCTGGCTGTGCCGGGTGGAGATTAGAAACCTAGAGAGGAACCAGGCGATGAGGGTTGGCCAGTCCTCTTCTGGCTGTGCCGGGTTGAGATTAGAAACCTAGAGAGGAACCAGATGATGAGGGGTGGCCAGTCCTCTTCTGGCTGTGTCGGGTGGAGATTAGAAACCTAGAGAGGAACCAGGCGATGAGGGGTGGCCAGTCCTCTTCTGGCTGTGCCGGGTTGAGATTAGAAACCTAGAGAGGAACCAGATGATGAGGGGTGGCCAGGTGGAGATTAGAAACCTAGAGAGGAACCAGGCGATGAGGGGTGGCCAGTCCTCTTCTGGCTGTGCCGGGTGGAGATTAGAAACCTAGAGAGGAACCAGGCTATGAGGGGTGGCCAGTCCTCTTCTGGCTGTGCCAGGTGGAGATTAGAAACCTAGAGAGGAACCAGGCTATGAGGGGTGGGCCAGTCCTCTTCTGGCTGTGCCAGGTGGAGATTAGAAACCTAGAGAGGAACCAGGCTATGAGGGGTGGCCAGTCCTCTTCTGGCTGTGCCGGGTGGAGATTAGAAACCTAGAGAGGAACCAGGCTATGAGGGGTGTCCAGTCCTCTTCTGGATGTGCCAGGTGGAGATTAGAAACCTAGAGAGGAACAAGGCTATGAGGGGTGGGCCAGTCCTCTTCTGGCTGTGCCAGGTGGAGATTAGAAACCTAGAGAGGAACCAGGCTATGAGGGGTGGGCCAGTCCTCTTCTGGCTGTGCCGGGTGGAGATTAGAAACCTAGAGAGGAACCATGCGATGAGGGGTGGCCAGTCCTCTTCTGGCTGTGCCAGGTGGAGATTAGAAACCTAGAGAGGAACCAGGCGATGAGGGGTGGCCAGTCCTCTTCTGGCTGTGCCGGGTGGAGATTAGAAACCTAGAGAGGAACCATGCGATGAGGGGTGTCCAGTCCTCTTCTGGCTGTGCCGGGTGGAGATTAGAAACCTAGAGAGAAACCAGGTGATGAGGGGTTGCCAGTCCTCTTCTGGCTGTGCCAGGTGGAGATTAGAAACCTAGAGAGGAACCAGGCGATGAGTAGTGGCCAGTCCTCTTCTGGCTGTGCCGGGTGGAGATTAGAAACCTAGAGAGGAACCAGGCGATGAGGGGTGTCCAGTCCTCTTCTGGCTGTGCCGGGTGGAGATTAGAAACCGAGAGAGGAACCATGAGATGAGGGGTGTCCAGTCCTCTTCTGGCTGTGCCGGGTGGAGATTAGAAACCTAGAGAGGAACCAGGCCATGAGGGGTGGCCAGTCCTCTTCTGGCTGTGCCAGGTGGAGATTAGAAACCTAGAGAGGAACCTAGAGAGGAACCAGGCGATGAGGGGTGTCCAGTCCTCTTCTGGCTGTGCCGGGTGGAGATTAGAAACCTAGAGAGGAACCAGGCCATGAGGGGTGGCCAGTCCTCTTCTGGCTGTGCCAGGTGGAGATTAGAAACCTAGAGAGGAACCTAGAGAGGAACCAGGCGATGAGGGGTGTCCAGTCCTCTTCTGGCTGTGCCGGGTGGAGATTAGAAACCTAGATAGGAACCAGGCGATGAGGGGTGTCCAGTCCTCTTCTGGCTGTGCCGGGTGGAGATTAGAAACCTAGAGAGGAACCATGCGATGAGGGGTGGCCAGTCCTCTCCTGGCTGTGCCAGGTAGAGATTAGAAACCTAGAGAGGAACCAGGCGATGAGGGGTGGCCAGTCCTCTTCTGGCTGTGCCGGGTTGAGATTATAAACTTAGAGAGGAACCAGGCTATGAGGGGTGGGCCAGTCCTCTTCTGGCTGTGCCGGGTGGAGATTATAAACCTAGAGAGGAACCAGGCGATGAGGGGTGGCCAGTCCTCTTCTGGCTGTACCGGGTGGAGATTATAAACCTAGAGAGGAACCAGGCGATGAGGGGTGGCCAGTCCTCTTCTGGCTGGGCCAGGTGGAGATTAGAAACCTAGAGAGGAACCAGGCTATGAGGGGTGGCCAGTCCTCTTCTGGCTGTGCCGGGTGGAGATTAGAAACCTAGAGAGGAACCAGGCTATGAGGGGTGTCCAGTCCTCTTCTGGATGTGCCAGGTGGAGATTAGAAACCTAGAGAGGAACCAGGCTATGAGGGGTGGGCCAGTCCTCTTCTGGCTGTGCCAGGTGGAGATTAGAAACCTAGAGAGGAACCAGGCTATGAGGGGTGGCCAGTCCTCTTCTGGCTGTGCCGGGTGGAGATTAGAAACCTAGAGAGGAACCATGAGATGAGGGGTGGCCAGTCCTCTTCTGGCTGTGCCGGGTGGAGATTAGAAACCTAGAGAGGAACCAGGCGATGACGGGTGGCCAGTCCTCTTCTGGCTGTGCCGGGTGGAGATTAGAAACCTAGAGAGGAACCAGGCGATGAGGGGTGTCCAGTCCTCTTCTGGCTGTGCCGGGTGGAGATTATAAACCTAGAGAGGAACCAGGCGATGAGGGGTGGCCAGTCCTCTTCTGGCTGGGCCAGGTGGAGATTAGAAACCTAGAGAGGAACCAGGCTATGAGGGGTGGGCCAGTCCTCTTCTGGCTGTGCCAGGTGGAGATTAGAAACCTAGAGAGGAACCAGGCGATGACGGGTGGCCAGTCCTCTTCTGGCTGTGCCAGGTGGAGATTAGAAACCTAGAGAGGAACCAGGCGATGAGGGGTGGCCAGTCCTCTTCTGGCTGTGCCGGGTGGAGATTAGAAACCTAGAGAGGAACCAGGCGATGAGGGGTGGCCTGTCCTCTTCTGGCTGTGCCGGGTGGAGATTAGAACCCTAGAGAGAAACCAGGTGATGAGGGGTGGCCAGTCCTCTTCTGGCTGTGCCGGGTGGAGATTAGAAACCTAGAGAGGAACCATGCGATGAGGGGTGGCCAGTCCTCTTCTGGCTGTGCCAGGTGGAGATTAGAAACCTAGAGAGGAACCAGGCGATGAGGGGTGGCCAGTCCTCTTCTGGCTGTGCCGGGTGGAGATTAGAAACCTAGAGAGGAACCAGGCGATGAGGGGTGGCCTGTCCTCTTCTGGCTGTGCCGGGTGGAGATTAGAACCCTAGAGAGAAACCAGGTGATGAGGGGTGGCCAGTCCTCTTCTGGCTGTGCCAGGTGGAGATTATAAACCTAGAGAGGAACCAGGCAATGAGGGGTGTCCAGTCCTCTTCTGGCTGTGCCAGGTGGAGATTAGAAACCTAGAGAGGAACCTAGAGAGGAACCAGGCGATGAGGGGTGTCCAGTCCTCTTCTGGCTGTGCCGGGTGGAGATTAGAAACCTAGAGAGGAACCAGGCTCTGAGGGGTGGGCCAGTCCTCTTCTGGCTGTGCCGGGTGGAGATTAGAAACCTAGAGAGGAACCAGGCGATGAGGGGTGGCCTGTCCTCTCCTGGCTGTGCCAGGTGGAGATTATAAACCTAGAGAGGAACCAGGCGATGAGGGGTGGCCAGTCCTCTTCTGGCTGTGCCAGGTGGAGATTAGAAACCTAGAGAGGAACCATGCGATGAGGGGTGGCCAGTCCTCTTCTGGCTGTGCCGGGTGGAGATTATAAACCTAGAGAGGAACCAGGCGATGAGGGGTGGCCAGTCCTCTTCTGGCTGTGCCAGGTGGAGATTAGAAACCTAGAGAGGAACCAGGCGATGAGGGGTGGCCAGTCCTCTTCTGGCTGTGCCGGGTGGAGATTAGAAACCTAGAGAGGAACCAGGCGATGAGGGGTGTCCAGTCCTCTTCTGGCTGTGCCGGGTGGAGATTAGACACCTAGAGAGGAACCATGAGATGAGGGGTGTCCAGTCCTCTTCTGGCTGTGCCGGGTGGAGATTAGAAACCTAGAGAGGAACCAGGCGATGAGGGGTGGCCAGTCCTCTTCTGGCTGTGCCAGGTGGAGATTAGAAACCTAGAGAGGAACCAGGCGATGAGGGGTGGCCAGTCCTCTTCTGGCTGTGCCAGGTGGAGATTAGAAACCTAGAGAGGAACCAGGCTATGAGGGGTGGCCAGTCCTCTTCTGGCTGTGCCGGGTGGAGATTAGAAACCTAGAGAGGAACCATGAGATGAGGGGTGGCCAGTCCTCTTCTGGCTGTGCCGGGTGGAGATTAGAAACCTAGAGAGGAACCAGGCGATGACGGGTGGCCAGTCCTCTTCTGGCTGTGCCGGGTGGAGATTAGAAACCTAGAGAGGAACCATGCGATGAGGGGTGGCCAGTCCTCTTCTGGCTGTGCCAGGTGGAGATTAGAAACCTAGAGAGGAACCAGGCGATGAGGGGTGGCCAGTCCTCTTCTGGCTGTGCCGGGTGGAGATTAGAAACCTAGAGAGGAACCAGGCGATGAGGGGTGGCCAGTCCTCTTCTGGCTGTGCCAGGTGGAGATTATAAACCTAGAGAGGAACCAGGCAATGAGGGGTGTCCAGTCCTCTTCTGGCTGTGCCAGGTGGAGATTAGAAACCTAGAGAGGAACCTAGAGAGGAACCAGGCGATGAGGGGTGTCCAGTCCTCTTCTGGCTGTGCCGGGTGGAGATTAGAAACCTAGAGAGGAACCAGGCTCTGAGGGGTGGGCCAGTCCTCTTCTGGCTGTGCCGGGTGGAGATTAGAAACCTAGAGAGGAACCAGGCGATGAGGGGTGGCCTGTCCTCTCCTGGCTGTGCCAGGTGGAGATTATAAACCTAGAGAGGAACCAGGCGATGAGGGGTGGCCAGTCCTCTTCTGGCTGTGCCAGGTGGAGATTAGAAACCTAGAGAGGAACCATGCGATGAGGGGTGGCCAGTCCTCTTCTGGCTGTGCCAGGTGGAGATTAGAAACCTAGAGAGGAACCAGGCGATGAGGGGTGGCCAGTCCTCTTCTGGCTGTGCCGGGTGGAGATTATAAACCTAGAGAGGAACCAGGCGATGAGGGGTGGCCAGTCCTCTTCTGGCTGTGCCAGGTGGAGATTAGAAACCTAGAGAGGAACCAGGCGATGAGGGGTGGCCAGTCCTCTTCTGGCTGTGCCGGGTGGAGATTAGAAACCTAGAGAGGAACCAGGCGATGAGGGGTGTCCAGTCCTCTTCTGGCTGTGCCGGGTGGAGATTAGACACCTAGAGAGGAACCATGAGATGAGGGGTGTCCAGTCCTCTTCTGGCTGTGCCGGGTGGAGATTAGAAACCTAGAGAGGAACCAGGCGATGAGGGGTGGCCAGTCCTCTTCTGGCTGTGCCAGGTGGAGATTAGAAACCTAGAGAGGAACCAGGCGATGAGGGGTGGCCAGTCCTCTTCTGGCTGTGCCAGGTGGAGATTAGAAACCTAGAGAGGAACCTAGAGAGGAACCAGGCGATGAGGGGTGTCCAGTCCTCTTCTGGCTGTGCCAGGTGGAGATTATAAACCTAGAGAGGAACCAGGCAATGAGGGGTGTCCAGTCCTCTTCTGGCTGTGCCAGGTGGAGATTAGAAACCTAGAGAGGAACCTAGAGAGGAACCAGGCGATGAGGGGTGTCCAGTCCTCTTCTGGCTGTGCCGGGTGGAGATTAGAAACCTAGAGAGGAACCATGCGATGAGGGGTGGCCAGTCCTCTTCTGGCTGTGCCAGGTGGAGATTAGAAACCTAGAGAGGAACCAGGCGATGAGGGGTGGCCAGTCCTCTTCTGGCTGTGCCGGGTGGAGATTATAAACCTAGAGAGGAACCAGGCGATGAGGGGTGGCCAGTCCTCTTCTGGCTGTGCCAGGTGGAGATTAGAAACCTAGAGAGGAACCAGGCGATGAGGGTGGCCAGTCCTCTTCTGGCTGTGCCGGGTGGAGATTAGAAACCTAGAGAGGAACCAGGCGATGAGGGGTGTCCAGTCCTCTTCTGGCTGTGCCGGGTGGAGATTAGACACCTAGAGAGGAACCATGAGATGAGGGGTGTCCAGTCCTCTTCTAGCTGTGCCGGGTGGAGATTAGAAACCTAGAGAGGAACCAGGCGATGAGGGGTGGCCAGTCCTCTTCTGGCTGTGCCAGGTGGAGATTAGAAACCTAGAGAGGAACCAGGCGATGAGGGGTGGCCAGTCCTCTTCTGGCTGTGCCAGGTGGAGATTAGAAACCTAGAGAGAACCTAGAGAGGAACCAGGCGATGAGGGGTGTCCAGTCCTCTTCTGGCTGTGCCAGGTGGAGATTATAAACCTAGAGAGGAACCAGGCAATGAGGGGTGTCCAGTCCTCTTCTGGCTGTGCCAGGTGGAGATTAGAAACCTAGAGAGGAACCTGGAGAGGAACCAGGCGATGAGGGGTGTCCAGTCCTCTTCTGGCTGTGCCGGGTGGAGATTAGAAACCTAGAGAGGAACCAGGCGATGAGGGGTGTCCAGTCCTCTTCTGGCTGTGCCGGGTGGAGATTAGACACCTAGAGAGGAACCATGAGATGAGGGGTGTCCAGTCCTCTTCTGGCTGTGCCGGGTGGAGATTAGAAACCTAGAGAGGAACCAGGCGATGAGGGGTGGCCAGTCCTCTTCTGGCTGTGCCAGGTGGAGATTAGAAACCTAGAGAGGAACCAGGCGATGAGGGGTGGCCAGTCCTCTTCTGGCTGTGCCAGGTGGAGATTAGAAACCTAGAGAGGAACCTAGAGAGGAACCAGGCGATGAGGGGTGTCCAGTCCTCTTCTGGCTGTGCCAGGTGGAGATTATAAACCTAGAGAGGAACCAGGCAATGAGGGGTGTCCAGTCCTCTTCTGGCTGTGCCAGGTGGAGATTAGAAACCTAGAGAGGAACCTAGAGAGGAACCAGGCGATGAGGGGTGTCCAGTCCTCTTCTGGCTGTGCCGGGTGGAGATTAGAAACCTAGAGAGGAACCATGCGATGAGGGGTGGCCAGTCCTCTTCTGGCTGTGCCAGGTGGAGATTAGAAACCTAGAGAGGAACCAGGCGATGAGGGGTGGCCAGTCCTCTTCTGGCTGTGCCGGGTGGAGATTATAAACCTAGAGAGGAACCAGGCGATGAGGGGTGGCCAGTCCTCTTCTGGCTGTGCCAGGTGGAGATTAGAAACCTAGAGAGGAACCAGGCGATGAGGGGTGGCCAGTCCTCTTCTGGCTGTGCCGGGTGGAGATTAGAAACCTAGAGAGGAACCAGGCGATGAGGGGTGTCCAGTCCTCTTCTGGCTGTGCCGGGTGGAGATTAGACACCTAGAGAGGAACCATGAGATGAGGGGTGTCCAGTCCTCTTCTAGCTGTGCCGGGTGGAGATTAGAAACCTAGAGAGGAACCAGGCGATGAGGGGTGGCCAGTCCTCTTCTGGCTGTGCCAGGTGGAGATTAGAAACCTAGAGAGGAACCAGGCGATGAGGGGTGGCCAGTCCTCTTCTGGCTGTGCCAGGTGGAGATTAGAAACCTAGAGAGGAACCTAGAGAGGAACCAGGCGATGAGGGGTGTCCAGTCCTCTTCTGGCTGTGCCAGGTGGAGATTATAAACCTAGAGAGGAACCAGGCAATGAGGGGTGTCCAGTCCTCTTCTGGCTGTGCCAGGTGGAGATTAGAAACCTAGAGAGGAACCTGGAGAGGAACCAGGCGATGAGGGGTGTCCAGTCCTCTTCTGGCTGTGCCGGGTGGAGATTAGAAACCTAGAGAGGAACCAGGCGATGAGGGGTGCCCAGTCCTCTTCTGGCTGTGCCGGGTGGAGATTAGAAACCTAGAGAGGAACCTAGAGAGGAACCAGGCGATGAGGGGTGGCCAGTCCTCTTCTGGCTGTGCCGGGTAGAGAGGAACCAGGCTATGTGGGGTGGAGATTAGAAACCTAGAGAGGAACCAGGCGATGAGGGGTGGAGATTAGAAACCTAGAGAGGAACCAGGCTATGTGGGGTGGCCAGTCCTCTTCTGGCTGTGCCGGGTAGAGAGGAACCAGGCTATGTGGGGTGGCCAGTCCTCTTCTGGCTGTGCCGGGTAGAGAGGAACCAGGCTATGTGGGGTGGCCAGTCCTCTTCTGGCTGTGCCGGGTGGAGATTATAACAGAACATGGCCAAGATCATCAGCTGTGAACTCAGTCCATCTTGGCAATTGGTTAGTTAGAAACCTAGAAACCCCACCTCTTTAAGGAATACCTAGGATAGGATAAAGTAATCCTTCTCACCCCCTTAAAAGATTTAGATGCACTATTGTAAAGTGGCTGTTCCACTGGATGTCATAAGGTGAATGCACCAATTTGCTCTGGATAAGAGCGTCTGCTAAATGACTTAAATGTAAATGTAAATGTAGTTAGTTGGTCACTTCGTTATTTAGGGTTAGTTACCTTTGTGTCCATCCGCCCAAGGACTCTGAGTCACTCTGGCTGGTGGACGCGGAGGTTGATTCAGGAGGGGGAGGAGGGGGGATGCCCCTACTGTGAGAGGAGGAGGGGGAACAGGCTGAGCTGGCAGAAGAGCCCGGGACACCGTTAGACAGCGGGTAGGAGGGTGGTGCCGCGTTTCCGTTAGCGTCCAGCCCTGACCCCGAGTTTCCCGCCACTCCGAGATAGTTGCCGTTGTGATGAGACAGGGTCCGATTGAGGTTAGCCAGGCCGGGGGGGTGGGCGTGGGGGTGCTCAGCAGGGCTGGGACAGGAAAGGGACTGGGCAGTGGCTGTGGAGGGAGGAGTGGCTGCAGCGCTGAGGGCTTCCCGAGGAGAGGAGGAGGGGGAGGAGGTCAGGGGTTGTTTGGGACAGCCGTCTGGGTTGTAGAGCATGGGATAGCCTCTCCGTAACACAACGTCCACACTGTGACCCATGGGGACAGACTTCAACATCTCTACCACCTCTTTATGAGACAGACCCAGGACACAGCTGTCATTGATGTAGACCAGGATATCAGCTGGAGAACAGAGAGAGACAGAGAGAGAAACAGGTTACACTGTTATAGATCATGTGTTATATCATCCACCACAATAGATAATGCATTATATCATCCACTACAATAGATAATGTGGTATATCATCCACTACAATAGATAATGTGTTATATCATCCACTACAATAGATAATGTGTTATATCATCCACTACAATAGATAATGTGTTATATCATCCACTACAATAGATAATGTGGTATATCATCCACTACAACAGATAATGTGGTATATCATCCACTACAATAGATAATGTGTTATAGCATACACTACAATAGATAATGTGGTATAGCATCCACCACAATAGATAATGTGGTATATCATCCACTACAATAGATAATGTGGTATATCATCCACTACAATAGATAATGTGTTATAGCATCCACTACAATAGATCATGTGGTATATCATCCACTACAATAGATAATGTGGTATAGCATCCACTACAATAGATAATGTGTTATATCATACACTACAATAGATAATGTGGTATATCATACACTACAATAGATAATGTGGTATAGCATCCACTACAATAGATAATGTGGTATATCATACACTACAATAGATAATGTGGTATATCATACACCACAATAGATAATGTGTTATAGCATCCACTACAATAGATAATGTGTTATAGCATCCACTACAATAGATAATGTGGTATATCATCCACTACAATGGATAATGTGTTATAGCATCCACTACAATAGATAATGTGGTATATCATACACTACAATAGATAATGTGGTATATCATACACCACAATAGATAATGTGTTATAGCATCCACTACAATAGATAATGTGTTATAGCATCCACTACATTAGATAATGTGTTATAGCATCCACTACAATAGATAATGTGGTATATCATCCACTACAATGGATAATGTGGTATATCATACACCACAATAGATAATGTGTTATAGCATCCACTACAATAGATAATGTGGTATATCATCCACCACAATAGATAATGTGTTATAGCATCCACTACAATGGATAATGTGGTATATCATACACACAATAGATAATGTGTTATAGCATCCACTACAATAGATAATGTGGTATATCATCCACTACAATAGATAATGTGGTATATCATCCACTACAATTGATAATGGATAATGTGTTATAGCATCCACCACAATAGATAATGTGGTAAATCATACACTACAATAGATAATGTGGTATATGTTATATCATACACTACAATAGATAATGTGGTATATCATACACTACAATAGATCATGTGGTATATCATACACTACAATAGATAATGTGGTATATCATACACTACAATAGATAATGTGGTATATCATACACTACAATAGATAATGTGGTATATCATACACTACAATAGATCATGTGGTATATGTTATATCATACACTACAATAGATAATGTGGTATATCATCCACTACAATAGATAATGTGGTATATCATCCACTACAATAGATAATGTGTTATATCATACACTACAATAGATAATGTGTTATATCATCCACTACAATAGATAATGTGGTATATCATACACTACAATAGATAATGTGTTATAGCATCCACTACAATAGATAATGTGGTATATCATACACTACAATAGATAATGTGTTATAGCATCCACCACAATAGATAATGTGTTATATCATCCACTACAATAGATAATGTGTTATAGCATCCACTACAATAGATAATGTGTTATATCATACACTACAATAGATAATGTGGTATATCATACACCACAATAGATAATGTGTTATAGCATCCACTACAATAGATAATGTGGTATATCATCCACCACAATAGATAATGTGTTATAGCATCCACTACAATGGATAATGTGGTATATCATACACCACAATAGATAATGTGTTATAGCATCCACTACAATAGATAATGTTGTATATCATCCACTACAATAGATAATGTGGTATATCATCCACTACAATGGATAATGGATAATGTGTTATAGCATCCACCACAATAGATAATGTGGTAAATCATACACTACAATAGATAATGTGGTATATGTTATATCATACACTACAATAGATAATGTGGTATATCATACACTACAATAGATCATGTGGTATATCATACACTACAATAGATAATGTGGTATATCATACACTACAATAGATAATGTGGTATATCATACACTACAATAGATAATGTGGTATATCATACACTACAATAGATCATGTGGTATATCATACACTACAATAGATCATGTGGTATATGTTATATCATACACTACAATAGATAATGTGGTATATCATCCACTACAATATATAATGTGGTATATCATCCACTACAATAGATAATGTGTTATATCATACACTACAATAGATAATGTGTTATATCATCCACTACAATAGATAATGTGGTATATCATACACTACAATAGATAATGTGTTATAGCATCCACTACAATAGATAATGTGGTATATCATACACTACAATAGATAATGTGTTATAGCATCCACCACAATAGATAATGTGTTATATCATCCACTACAATAGATAATGTGTTATAGCATCCACTACAATAGATAATGTGTTATATCATACACTACAATAGATAATGTGGTATATCATACACCACAATAGATAATGTGTTATAGCATCCACTACAATAGATAATGTGTTATATCATCCACTACAATAGATAATGTGTTATAGCATCCACTACAATAGATAATGTGGTATATCATACACTACAATAGATAATGTGGTATATCATACACCACAATAGATAATGTGGTATAGCATCCACTACAATAGATAATGTGGTATATCATACACTACAATAGATAATGTGGTATATCATACACCACAATAGATAATGTGTTATAGCATCCACTACAATAGATAATGTGTTATAGCATCCACTACAATAGATACTAGATAATGTGGTATATCATACACCACAATAGATAATGTGTTATAGCATCCACTACAATAGATAATGTGGTATATCATCCACTACAATAGATAATGTGGTATATCATCCACTACAATAGATAATGTGTTATAGCATCCACTACAATAGATAATGTGTTATATCATCCACTACAATAGATAATGTGTTATATCATCCACTACAATAGATAATGTGTTATAGCATCCACTACAATAGATAATGTGTTATATCATCCACTACAATAGATAATGTGGTATATCATACACTACAATAGATAATGTGGTATATGTTATATCATACACTACAATAGATAATGTGGTATATCATACACTACAATAGATAATGTGGTATATCATCCACTACAATAGACAATGTGGTATATCATACACTACAATAGATAATGTGGTATATCATACACTACAATAGATCATGTGGTATATCATACACTACAATAGATAATGTGGTATATCATACACTACAATAGATAATGTGGTATATCATACACTACAATAGATAATGTGGTATATCATACACTACAATAGATCATGTGGTATATGTTATATCATACACTACAATAGATAATGTGGTATATCATCCACTACAATAGATAATGTGGTATATCATCCACTACAATAGATAATGTGTTATATCATACACTACAATAGATAATGTGGTATATCATACACTACAATAGATAATGTGGTATATCATACACTACAATAGATAATGTGTTATAGCATCCACTACAATAGATAATGTGGTATATCATACACTACAATAGATAATGTGTTATAGCATCCACCACAATAGATAATGTGTTATATCATCCACTACAATAGATAATGTGTTATAGCATCCACTACAATAGATAATGTGTTATATCATACACTACAATAGATAATGTGGTATATCATACACCACAATAGATAATGTGTTATAGCATCCACTACAATAGATAATGTGTTATATCATCCACTACAATAGATAATGTGTTATAGCATCCACTACAATAGATAATGTGGTATATCATACACTACAATAGATAATGTGGTATATCATACACCACAATAGATAATGTGTTATAGCATCCACTACAATAGATAATGTGTTATAGCATCCACTACAATAGATAATGTGGTATATCATACACTACAATAGATAATGTGGTATATCATACACCACAATAGATAATGTGTTATAGCATCCACTACAATAGATAATGTGTTATAGCATCCACTACAATAGATAATGTGGTATATCATCCACTACAATGGATAATGTGTTATAGCATCCACTACAATAGATAATGTGGTATATCATACACTACAATAGATAATGTGGTATATCATACACCACAATAGATAATGTGTTATAGCATCCACTACAATAGATAATGTGTTATAGCATCCACTACATTAGATAATGTGTTATAGCATCCACTACAATAGATAATGTGGTATATCATCCACTACAATGGATAATGTGGTATATCATACACCACAATAGATAATGTGTTATAGCATCCACTACAATAGATAATGTGGTATATCATCCACCACAATAGATAATGTGTTATAGCATCCACTACAATGGATAATGTGGTATATCATACACCACAATAGATAATGTGTTATAGCATCCACTACAATAGATAATGTGGTATATCATCCACTACAATAGATAATGTGGTATATCATCCACTACAATTGATAATGGATAATGTGTTATAGCATCCACCACAATAGATAATGTGGTAAATCATACACTACAATAGATAATGTGGTATATGTTATATCATACACTACAATAGATAATGTGGTATATCATACACTACAATAGATCATGTGGTATATCATACACTACAATAGATAATGTGGTATATCATACACTACAATAGATAATGTGGTATATCATACACTACAATAGATAATGTGGTATATCATACACTACAATAGATCATGTGGTATATGTTATATCATACACTACAATAGATAATGTGGTATATCATCCACTACAATAGATAATGTGGTATATCATCCACTACAATAGATAATGTGTTATATCATACACTACAATAGATAATGTGTTATATCATCCACTACAATAGATAATGTGGTATATCATACACTACAATAGATAATGTGTTATAGCATCCACTACAATAGATAATGTGGTATATCATACACTACAATAGATAATGTGTTATAGCATCCACCACAATAGATAATGTGTTATATCATCCACTACAATAGATAATGTGTTATAGCATCCACTACAATAGATAATGTGTTATATCATACACTACAATAGATAATGTGGTATATCATACACCACAATAGATAATGTGTTATAGCATCCACTACAATAGATAATGTGGTATATCATCCACCACAATAGATAATGTGTTATAGCATCCACTACAATGGATAATGTGGTATATCATACACCACAATAGATAATGTGTTATAGCATCCACTACAATAGATAATGTTGTATATCATCCACTACAATAGATAATGTGGTATATCATCCACTACAATGGATAATGGATAATGTGTTATAGCATCCACCACAATAGATAATGTGGTAAATCATACACTACAATAGATAATGTGGTATATGTTATATCATACACTACAATAGATAATGTGGTATATCATACACTACAATAGATCATGTGGTATATCATACACTACAATAGATAATGTGGTATATCATACACTACAATAGATAATGTGGTATATCATACACTACAATAGATAATGTGGTATATCATACACTACAATAGATCATGTGGTATATCATACACTACAATAGATCATGTGGTATATGTTATATCATACACTACAATAGATAATGTGGTATATCATCCACTACAATATATAATGTGGTATATCATCCACTACAATAGATAATGTGTTATATCATACACTACAATAGATAATGTGTTATATCATCCACTACAATAGATAATGTGGTATATCATACACTACAATAGATAATGTGTTATAGCATCCACTACAATAGATAATGTGGTATATCATACACTACAATAGATAATGTGTTATAGCATCCACCACAATAGATAATGTGTTATATCATCCACTACAATAGATAATGTGTTATAGCATCCACTACAATAGATAATGTGTTATATCATACACTACAATAGATAATGTGGTATATCATACACCACAATAGATAATGTGTTATAGCATCCACTACAATAGATAATGTGTTATATCATCCACTACAATAGATAATGTGTTATAGCATCCACTACAATAGATAATGTGGTATATCATACACTACAATAGATAATGTGGTATATCATACACCACAATAGATAATGTGTTATAGCATCCACTACAATAGATAATGTGTTATAGCATCCACTACAATAGATAATGTGGTATATCATACACTACAATAGATAATGTGGTATATCATACACCACAATAGATAATGTGTTATAGCATCCACTACAATAGATAATGTGTTATAGCATCCACTACAATAGATAATGTGGTATATCATACACTACAATAGATAATGTGGTATATCATACACCACAATAGATAATGTGTTATAGCATCCACTACAATAGATAATGTGTTATAGCATCCACTACATTAGATAATGTGTTATAGCATCCACTACAATAGATAATGTGGTATATCATCCACTACAATGGATAATGTGGTATATCATACACCACAATAGATAATGTGTTATAGCATCCACTACAATAGATAATGTGGTATATCATCCACCACAATAGATAATGTGTTATAGCATCCACTACAATGGATAATGTGGTATATCATACACCACAATAGATAATGTGTTATAGCATCCACTACAATAGATAATGTGGTATATCATCCACTACAATAGATAATGTGGTATATCATCCACTACAATGGATAATGGATAATGTGTTATAGCATCCACCACAATAGATAATGTGGTAAATCATACACTACAATAGATAATGTGGTATATGTTATATCATACACTACAATAGATAATGTGGTATAGCATCCACTACAATAGATAATGTGTTATATCATCCACTACAATAGATAATGTGTTATAGCATCCACTACAATAGATAATGTGGTATAGCATCCACTACAATAGATAATGTGTTATATCATCCACTACAATAGATAATGTGGTATATCATCCACTACAATAGATAATGTGGTATATCATCCACTACAATAGATAATTTCAGTATGTAGTGTACCTTCAGTATCATTGAGTGAATATAGGATGACTGTAGCTGCCAGTAGGGGCTTATTGCACCACTTGTATGAGAGGTGATAGCATGTGTGTGTGTGTGTGTGTGTGTGTGTGTGTGTGTGTGTGTGTGTGTGTGTGTGTGTGTGTGTGTGTGTGTGTGTGTGTGTGTGTGTGTGTGTGCGTGTGTGTGTGCGTGTGTGTGCGTGCGTGTGCGTGTGTGTGTGCGTGTGTGTGTGTGTGTGTGGGCCCGCAGAGCAGGATTAGCTGTAGATGGGAAGGGTATACCACTACAAAGCAGGATTAGGATTAGGTGTAGATGGGGAGGGTATACCACTACAAAGCAGGATTAGGATTAGGTGTAGATGGGAAGGGTATACCACTACAAAGCAGGATTAGGATTAGATGTGGATGGGAAGGGTATACCACTACAAAGCAGGATTAGGATTAGATGTAGATGGGAAGGGTATACCACTACAAAGCAGGATTAGGATTAGATGTGGATGGGAAGGGTATACCACTACAAAGCAGGATTAGGATTAGATGTAGATGGGAAGGGTATACCACTACAAAGCAGGATTAGGATTAGATGTGGATGGGAAGGGTATACCACTACAAAGCAGGATTAGGATTAGATGTGGATGGGAAGGGTATACCACTACAAAGCAGGATTAGGATTAGATGTGGATGGGAAGGGTATACTATACCACTACAACGCAGGATTAGGATTAGATGTAGATGGGAAGGGTATACCACTACAAAGCAGGATTAGGATTAGATGTGGATGGGAAGGGTATACTATACCACTACAAAGCAGGATTAGGATTAGATGTAGATGGGAAGGGTATACCACTACAAAGCAGGATTAGGATTAGATGTGGATGGGAAGGGTATACCACTACAAAGCAGGATTAGGATTAGATGTGGATGGGAAGGGTATACTATACCACTACAAAGCAGGATTAGGATTAGATGTAGATGGGAAGGGTATACCACTACAAAGCAGGATTAGGATTAGATGTAGATGGGAAGGGTATACCACTACAAAGCAGGATTAGGATTAGATGTAGATGGGAAGGGTATACCACTACAAGGCAGGATTAGGATTAGATGTGGATGGGAAGGGTATACTATACCACTACAACGCAGGATTAGGATTAGATGTAGATGGGAAGGGTATACCACTACAAAGCAGGATTAGGATTAGATGTAGATGGGAAGGGTATACCACTACAAAGCAGGATTAGGATTAGATGTGGATGGGAAGGGTATACCACTACAAAGCAGGATTAGGATTAGATGTGGATGGGAAGGGTATACCACTACAAAGCAGGATTAGGATTAGATGTGGATGGGAAGGGTATACTATACCACTACAACGCAGGATTAGGATTAGATGTAGATGGGAAGGGTATACCACTACAAAGCAGGATTAGGATTAGATGTGGATGGGAAGGGTATACTATACCACTACAAAGCAGGATTAGGATTAGATGTAGATGGGAAGGGTATACCACTACAAAGCAGGATTAGGATTAGATGTGGATGGGAAGGGTATACCACTACAAAGCAGGATTAGGATTAGATGTGGATGGGAAGGGTATACTATACCACTACAAAGCAGGATTAGGATTAGATGTAGATGGGAAGGGTATACCACTACAAAGCAGGATTAGGATTAGATGTAGATGGGAAGGGTATACCACTACAAAGCAGGATTAGGATTAGATGTAGATGGGAAGGGTATACCACTACAAGGCAGGATTAGGATTAGCCAGCGAATTTACCTAAATATTCTGAAACAACATTTTATTTTTAAAAGAAAAGCTTGAAATTGCCATGGTCTAATTGACTCAACAACCAAAAACACATACAGGTATCTAAATGTAGATTTCTTAATGAATCAGGGGGGGGAAAAATGGAATACTGAAAAACTATATGAACACATGTAAAGTGTTTGTCCCACGTTTCATGAGCTGCAATTCAAACATACAATCCCCTCTGCCCAGTCATGTGAAAATACAGAGGTTAGGGCCCAATGAATTGATTTTAATTGACAGATTTCCTTAGACGAACTGGAACTCAGTGAAATTGTTGAGTTTCTATTTCTGCTCTGTGTATTTATACCCTTCTGGAGATTATGTTCAAGAGAAAACTTCACAATCACCCACACACTACTATAATTTGGGATGCAGAGAGAGAGAGAGAGAGGGAGGGAGAGAGTGGGTGAGAGAGGAGAAAGCAATGAAAGGAGAGAGATAGAGATCGAGAAAGAGAAAAGGGCAATGAAAGGACAGAAATAGAAGAGAGACTAGAAACAGTTTTATCTTTTATCCTCCCTTCCATGTTCAGGTCTCTTCAAAACGTCAACTCTCTTCAAAGCTTCAACTCTCTTCAAATCTTCAACTCCCTTCAAATGTTCAACTCCCTTCAAACCTTCAACTCCCTTCAAAACTTCAACTCCCTTCAAATGTTCAACTCCCTTTGAAGCTTCAACTCCCTTCAAATGTTCAACTCCCTTTGAAGCTTCAACTCTCTTCCAATCTTCAACCCCCTTCAAATCTTCAACTCTCTTCAAATTTTCAACTCTTTAAATTTTCAACTCTCTTCAAAATTCAACTCCCTTCAATTATTCAACCCACTTCACATTTCAACTCTCTTCAAAGCTTCAACCCCCTTCAAATTTTCAACCCCCTTCAAACCTTCAACTCTCTTAAAATGTTCAACCCTCTTCAAAATCTTCAACCCCTTGAAATCTTCAACCCCCTTGAAATCTTCAACTCTCTTCAAAACTTCAACTCTCTTCAAATTTTCAACTCTCTTCAAACCTACAACTCTCATAAAATCTTCAACTCTCTTCAAATTTTCAACTCTCTTCAAATGTTCAACTCTCTTCAAAACTTCAACTCTCTTCAAATTTTCAACTCCCTTCAAAATTTCAACCCCCTTCACATTTTCAACTCTCTTCAAATCTTCAACTCTCTTAAAATGTTCAACTCTCTTCAAAATCTTCAACCCCCTTGAAATCTTCAACCCCCTTGAAATCTTCAACTCTCTTCAAAACTTCAACTCTCTTCAAATTTTCAACTCTCTTCAAATCTACAACTCTCATAAAATCTTCAACTCTCTTCAAATCTTCAACTCCCTTCAAATCTTCAACTCCCTTCAAATCTTCAACTCCCTTCAAATCTTCAACCCCTTCAAATCTTCAACCCCCTTCAAAGCTTCAACCCCTTCAAATCTTCAACCCCCTTCAAATCTTCAACCCCCTTCAAATCTTCAACTCCCTTCAAACCTTCAACTCCCTTCGAATGTTCAACTCCCATCAAACCTTCAACTCCCTTCAAATCTTCAACTCTCTTCAAATCTTCAACCCCCTTCAATTTTTCAACTCTTTACATTTTCAACTCTCTTCAAAACTTCAACTCTTCAAATCTTCAACTCTCTTCAAATTTTCAACTCTCTTCAAATTTTCAACTCCCTTCAAATTTTCAACTCTCTTCAAATTTTCAACCCCCTTCAAATTTTCAACCCCCTTCAAATCTTCAACTCTCTTCAAATTTTCAACTCTTCAAATCTTCAACTCTCTTCAAAATTCAACTCCCTTCAATTATTCAACCCACTTCACATTTCAACTCTCTTCAAAACTTCAACTCCCTTCAAATCTTCAACCCCCTTCAAATTTTCAACCCCCTACAAATCTTCAACTCTCTTCAAATTTTCAACCCCCTTCAAATCTTCAACTCTCTTCAAATTTTCAACCCCCTTCAAAACTTCAACCCCCTTCAAATCTTCAATCTTCAAACCTTCAACTCTCTTCAATACTTCAACCCCCTTCAAAACTTCAACTCTCTTCAAATTTTCAATCTTCAAATCTTCAACTCCCTTCAAAATTTCAACCCCCTTCACATTTTCAACTCTCTTCAAATCTTCAACCCTCTTCAAAGCTTCAACTCTCTTCAAATGTTCAACTCTCTTCAAATATTCAACTCTCTTCAAATGTTCAACTCTCTTCAAATCTACAACTCTCATAAAATC
This sequence comes from Oncorhynchus keta, assembly GCF_023373465.1. Lineage (NCBI taxonomy): Eukaryota > Metazoa > Chordata > Actinopteri > Salmoniformes > Salmonidae > Oncorhynchus > Oncorhynchus keta. The sequence continues at coordinate 4,482,594 of NC_068447.1, read as the reverse complement.
TTCAACTCTCTTCAAATCTTCAACTCTCTTCAAATTTTCAACTCTCGTCAAATCTTCAACTCTCTTCAAATGTTCCACTCTCTTCAAATCTACAACTCTCATAAAATCTTGAACCCCCTTAAAATCTTCAACCCCCTTCAAAACTTCAACTCCCTTCAAACCTTCAACTCCCTTCAAATCTTTTCAACTCTCTTGCTCAGTCTCTCAGTCTCACCAGTACAGGCCTCCAGAAATAACAACAACTCAATAACCACTGTTATGTATGACTAGCTTGAGGTTATACTTCCTGTGGTGAGTGTACCTGTGTTAAACATACCAGTGTTAATCCTACCTGTGTTAATCCTACCTGTGTTAATACTACCTGTGTCTATCCTACCTGTGTCTGTCCTACCTGTGTTTGTCCTACCTGTGTTTGTCCTACATGTGTTTATCCTACCTGTGTCTATCCTTCATGTGTCTATCCTACATGTGTCTATCCTACCTGTGTTAATCCTACCTGTGTTAATCATACCTGTGTTAATCCTACATGTGTTAGTCCTACATGTGTTAATCCTACATGTGTCTATCCTACCTGTGTCTATCCTACATGTGTCTATCCTACCTGGGTCTATCCTACCTGTGTTAATCCTGCATGTGTTAATCCTACCTGTGTTAATCCTACATGTGTTAGTCATACATGTATTGAGTGTACCTGTCTTAGTACTACCTGTGTTAAACCTACCTGCGTTAATCCTGCCCGTGTTAAACATACCTGTGTTAGTCCTACCTGTGTAAATCCTACCTGTGTTAAACCTACATGTGTTAATCCTACCTGTACAAATCCTACCTGTGTAAAATGTACCTGTGCCTATCCTACCTGTGTTAAACCTACCTGTGTTAGTCCTACCTGTGTTAATCCTACCTGTGTTAATCCTACCTGTGTTAATCCTACCTGTGTTAATCCTACCTGTGTTAATCCTTCCTGTGATGAATGTACCTGTGTTAATCTACCTGTGTTAATACTACCTGTGTTAATGCTACCTGTGTTAATTCTACCTGTGTTAATCCTACCTGTGTTAATGCTACCTGTGTTAATATTACCTGTGTTAATCCTACCTGTGTTAATGCTACCTGTGTTAATGCTACCTGTGTTAATCCTACCTGTGTTAATGCTACCTGTGTTAATCCTACCTGTGTTATTGCTACCTGTGTTAATCCTACCTGTGTTAATGCTACCTGTGTTAATGCTACCTGTGTTAATCCTACCTGTGTTAATCCTACCTGTGTTAATGCTACCTGTGTTAATGCTACCTGTGTTAATCCCACCTGTGTTAATGCTACCTGTGTTAATGCTACCTGTGTTAACCCACCTGTGTTAATGATACCTGTGTTAATGCTACCTGTGTTAATGCTACCTGTGTTAATGCTACCTGTGTTAATGCTACCTGTGTTAATGCTACCTGTGTTGAGAGCGGGTGGTCCTCCTGGTGTAATGCTGTAGACCTGGAGAAACTCTCTCTGCCTGCTTCCTCCCACTATGTTGAAGCCGAACCCCTGCAGCCCTTTAGACAGACGGGTGTGGATGGAGTAACCCTTCAGCTCTGCTGGCTGGTCCGTGAAAGCAGGTACTGGCAGGGGACAGGGACACAGACCATTAGTTTCCTGTTGTAAGGATCCTATCTATGCCTAGTATTTATTGTCTTTTATTTACCCAGGGCTAGTCTGTCTATGTGTATTCACATATATCTATGATAGACTGTCCATGTGTATTCACATATATCTATGATAGACTGTCTATGTGTATTCACATATATCTATGATAGACTGTCCATGTGTATTCACATATATCTATGATAGACTGTCTATGTGTATTCACATATATCTATGATAGACTGTCTATGTGTATTCACATATATCTATGATAGACTGTCCATGTGTATTCACATATATCTATGATAGACTGTCCATGTGTATTCACATATATCTATGATAGACTGTCTATGTGTATTCACATATATCTATGATAGACTGTTTATGTGTATTCACATATATCTATGATAGACTGTTTATGTGTATTCACATATATCTATGATAGACTGTCTATGTGTATTCACATATATCTATGATAGACTGTCCATGTGTATTTACATATATCTATGATAGACTGTCTATGTGTATTCACATATATCTATGATAGACTGTCCATGTGTATTCACATATATCTATGATATCTATGATAGACTGTATTCCATCTATGATGTATTCACATATATCTATGATAGACTGTCTATGTGTATTCACATATATCTATGATAGACTGTCTATGTGTATTCACATATATCTATGATAGACTGTCTATGTGTATTCACATATATCTATGATAGACTGTCTATGTGTATTCACATATATCTATGATAGACTGTCTATGTGTATTCACATATATCTATGATAGACTGTCCATGTGTATTCACATATATCTATGATAGACTGTCTATGTGTATTCACATATATCTATGATAGACTGTCCATGTGTATTCACATATATCTATGATAGACTGTCTATGTGTATTCACATAACAGACAAGACAGAGCTACCGCACGGCGGCTGTCTCTGAACAGGTTTAACAACTGATTCTCTGGCGCCCTCTGCAGTTCAATGATGAAAATATGTAGTCTCATGACTAATAGACATATTTTTACCACGAGCAGACGACAATATGGAAATATATCTCTAATTCACGACTCCATTTCAGTAGAACTGAATGCTGTCTCAGTGTTAGACAACACACGACAAAACATGAAAGAGACTAAGTGAGATGAGAGACAGTATGGGAGGGGATGAGAAGGAGGGAGGTATAGGGGGAGAGAGAGGGGGTAGGAGGGAGATATAGGGGAGAGAGAGGGGTTAGGAGGGAGAGGATGGGGAGTACGGGTAGGAAAGGGAGATATAGGGGGAGAGAGGGGTAGGAGGGAGATATAGGGGAGAGAGAGGGGGTAGGAGGGAGATATGGGGGGAGAGAGAGGGGGTAGGAGGGAGATATAGGGGGAGAGAGAGGGGTAGGAGGGAGATATAGGGGGGGAGAGAGGGGTAGGAGGGAGATATAGGGGGAGAGAGAGGGGGTAGGAGGGAGATATAGGGGGAGAGAGAGGGGTAGGAGGGAGATATAGGGGGAGAGAGAGGGGGTAGGAGGGAGATATAGGGGGAGAGAGAGGGGGTAGGAGGGAGATATAGGGGAGAGAGGGGGTAGGAGGGAGATATAGGGGGAGAGAGAGGGGGTAGGGAGGAGGGAGATATAGGGGGAGAGAGAGGGGTTAGGAGGGAGAGGATGGGGAGTACGGGTAGGAAAGGGAGATATAGGGGGGGGGGAGAGAGAGAGAGAGAGAGAGTAAATTATATTTCTAATAATGTCAAGAGATGAATTTGAGAGCTGACAGGGGAGTCAGAGGAGGATAAGGTAGGGGATGAGAAGGAGGGAGATATAGGGGAGAGAGAGGGGTTAGGAGGGAGAGGATGGGGAGTACGGGGAGACAGAGGAGGATAAGGTAGGTAGACTCACTGTCTGTCTCGCTGAGGATCTCCCTGCTCTGATCTCTGGGGTCCAGCCAGCTGGTTGTCTTAGAGATGTGACTGAGGGGAGGAAGAGATCACCCCCTCCACCATCATCATTCATTATCACCACCAACCTAATCATCATAAGCTCTACACTCTCCAACCACTCTATGTAGTAAAGTTATATTCTCTCCTCTCTCTATGTAGTCAATTTATATTCTCTCCTCTCTCTATGTAGTAAAGCTCTCCTCTCTCTCCTCTCTCTATGTAGTAAAGCTCTCCTCTCTCTCTCCTCTCTCTCCTCTCTATGTAGTAAAACTCTCCTCTCTCTCCTCTCTCTATGTAGTAAAGCTCTCCTCTCTCTCCTCTCTCTATGTAGTAAAGCTCTCCTCTCTCTCTCCTCTCTCTCCTCTCTCTATGTAGTAAAACTCTCCTCTCTCTCCTCTCTCTCCTCTCTCTATGTAGTAAAGCTCTCCTCTCTCTACTCTCTCTCTCTCCTCTCTCTAATGTAGTAAAGCTCTCCTCTCTCTCTCTCCTGTCTCTCCTCTCTCTATGTAGTAAAGCTCTCCTCTCTCTCCTCTCTCTCTCTCCTGTCTCTACTCACTCTATGTAGTAAAGCTCTCCTCTCTCTCCTCTCTCTAATGTAGTAAAGCTCTCCTCTCTCTCCTCTCTCTCTCCTGTCTCTACTCACTCTATGTAGTAAAGCTCTCCTCTCTCTCCTCTCTCTATGTAGTAAAGCTCTCCTCTCTCTCTCTCCTCTCTCTCTCTCTCTCTCTCTCTCTCCTCTCTCTCCTCTCTCTATGTAGTAAAGCTCTCCTCTCTCTCCTCTCTCTCTCTCCTGTCTCTACTCACTCTATGTAGTAAAGCTCTCCTCTCTCTCCTCTCTCCTCTCTCTAATGTAGTAAAGCTCTCCTCTCTCTCTCTCCTGTCTCTACTCACTCTATGTAGTAAAGCTCTCCTCTCTCTTCTCTCTCTAATGTAGTAAAGCTCTCCTCTCTCTCTCTCCTGTCTCTACTCACTCTATGTAGTAAAGCTCTCCTCTCTCTCCTCTCTCTCTCTCCTGTCTCTACTCACTCTATGTAGTAAAGCTCTCCTCTCTCTCCTCTCTCTCCTCTCTCAAATGTAGTAAAGCTCTCCTCGCTCTCTCTCCTGTCTCTACTCACTCTATGTAGTAAAGCTCTCCTCTCTCTCCTCTCTCTCCTGTCTCTACTCACTCTATGTAGTAAAGCTCTCCTCTCTCTCCTCTCTCTAATGTAGTAAAGCTCTCCTCTCTCTCCTCTCTCTCTCCTGTCTCTACTCACTCTATGTAGTAAAGCTCTCCTCTCTCTCCTCTCTCTCCTCTCTCTACTCACTCTATGTAGTAAAGCTCTCCTCTCTCTCCTCTCTCTCCTCTCTCTAATGTAGTAAAGCTCTCCTCTCTCTCCTCTCTCTAATGTAGTAAAGCTCTCCTCTCTCTCTCTCTCTCTCTCTCCTCTCTCTCCTCTCTCTAATGTAGTAAAGCTCTCCTCTCTCTCCTCTCTCTCTCCTGTCTCTACTCACTCTATGTAGTAAAGCTCTCCTCTCTCTCCTCTCTCTAATGTAGTAAAGCTCTCCTCTCTCTCCTCTCTCTAATGTAGTAAAGCTCTCCTCTCTCTCCTCTCTCTAATGTAGTAAAGCTCTCCTCTCTCTCCTCTCTCTCCTCTCTCTAATGTAGTAAAGCTCTCCTCTCTCTCCTCTCTCTCCTCTCTCTCCTCTCTCTCTATGTAGTAAAGCTCTCCTCTCTCTCCTCTCTCCTCTCTCTAATGTAGTAAAGCTCTCTCTCTCTCTCCTCTCTCTCTCTAATGTAGTCTCTCCTCTCTCTCTCTCTCTCTAATGTAGTAAAGCTCTCTCTCTCTCTCCTCTCTACTCACTCTATGTAGTAAAGCTCTCCTCTCTCTCTCTCTCTCTCTCTCCTCTCTCTACTCTCTCTAATGTAGTAAAGCTCTCTCTCTCTCTCCTCTCTAATGTAGTAAAGCTCTCTCTCTCTCTCCTCTCTCTCTCCTGTCTCTACTCACTCTATGTAGTAAAGCTCTCCTCTCTCTCCTCTCTCTAATGTAGTAAAGCTCTCCTCTCTCTCCTCTCTCTCCTGTCTCTCTAATGTAGTAAAGCTCTCCTCTCTCCTCTCTCTCTCTCTCTACTCACTCTAATGTAGTAAAGCTCTCTCTCCTCTCTCTCTCTCTCCTAAAGCTCTCTCTCTCCTCTCTCTCCTCTCTCTACTCACTCTATGTAGTAAAGCTCTCCTCTACTGAAGGCCAGCTCCCAGTTCTCTGGCAGTCTCTCTCCTAATGTAGTAAAGCTCTCCCTCCTCTCCTCTCTCTCCCTGTCTCTTCCCACTCTTGTAGCTAAAGACTCTCCTCTGGGCGGGGGCACTGCTGGCACCTATCTGACCCTGCTCTAATGTACAAACACTCTCCACACTCCACTCTCACACACAAACACACACACACACACACACACACACTCACAATGTAGTAAAGCTCTCCACACTCACACACACACACTCTCTAATGTAGAAACACACGCACACACTCCACACACACACACACACACACTCTCACACACACACACGCACACACACTAACACAGTAACACACTCCACTCTCACACACACACTCCTCTCACTAATGTAGAAATAGCCTTTTAACTCTGACCCTGTCTCTCCAATCAAGGGCCCAGATGTAAACAGATGTCTGTCTTTAGTCAATGTTTATCCTCTAATGTAGTAAACTATTCCCAAATTAGGGAATACTTTTAATCAGAGCCCTATGGGTCCTCTCTAGTCACTCTAATTTAACCAGATCCCTATGGGTCCTGTCCTACACTACATTTAATCAGTAAAGTCCTATGGGTCCTCCTGTCTCTACTACATTTAACCAGATCCCTATGGGTCCTGTATAGTCACTCATTTAACCAGATCCCTATGGGTCCTGTATAGTGCACTACATTTAATCAGCTCCCTATGGGTCCTGTCTAGGGCACTACATTTAACCAGATCCCTATGGGTCCTCTATAGTGCACTACTCTAATCTAGAAACATTAATCTCTCCCTATGGGTCTCCTCATTTAATCTAGTGCACTACATTTAATCTCTCTCCCTATGGGTCCTGTATAGTGCACTACATTTAATCAGATCCCTATGGGTCCTGTATAGTGCACTACATTTAATCAGATCCCTATGGGTCCTGTATAGTGCACTACATCTAATCAGAGCCCTATCGGTCCTGGTGAAAAGTAGTACACTATATAGGGAACAGGCTGACATTTGTGACGTAGGCTCAGTCTTTATCCTAAGGATAGATCCCTTCCCATGTCTCAACTCTGCTCTTGGTCTGAATATCACATCTTCAGTGTCCTGTTCACGACGATGGGAGAAGAGGAGCGGAGGAACCTGAACCTGTCTAATAAACTATGTTTATTTTCGGTCACTGTTTCAGATTATTTTTGCTGCTCGCCTACTGAACATGATTTCGGCGTCGTGAGTTCCTTTAAGATTTTTCTTCAAAGACAGAATTTCAGACATTTTCAGGAAGACGGGCAGGGACTCTGCTGTCCTGACTTTAGGAGGAATCTTGCCAACAGTAGTCCATATAGGATAGCCTAGTGGTTAGAGCGTTGGACTAGTAACCGAAAGGTTTCAAGATCGAATCCCCGAGCTGACAAGGTACAAATCTGTTGTTCTGCATCTGAACAAGGCAGTTAACCCACTGTTCCCAGGGTGTCATTGAAAATAAGAATGTGTTCTTAACTGATTTGCAGACTATTCCCAAATAGGGAATAATTTTAAAAATATGACCAATGGGTCCTTTAGGACCTCCTTCCAGTGTGTGGAAAAGTCATACTGCTATGGACATTTGCTTCCTGATCCGTATGGTCCTGTTAGTTTGCACAGTTCTGTTTGCACAGAACGACAGGGTGTTGTCCAGGGTCGCGCCAAGTTTCTTTGCACACTGGGAGGGGGACACTGTGTAGTTGTCAACCGAGATTGAGTGGTCTTGGACTGGGCAGGCCTTCCCTGGGTGGAAGAGCAGCTCCTTTTTGTTGAGCTTGAGGTGGTGGGTCAAAATCCAAGCTGAGATATCTGACAGGCACACAGACATGCATAGGAGAGACCATGTGAGGATATGACCAGTGACTTGGTCTATAGAGAGGAGAGGAGAGCGGGACGCCAGTGACAATACGTGGTACAGATACTATCCACCAGGAGTGTGCTGAGTCTGAGACACCCAGCGCTGAGAGGGTGGAGAGGACTACATTTAATCAGACACCCAGCCCTGAGAGGGTGGATTTAATCAGGATCTGATAGAGTCCTGGAGACACCCAGCCCTGAGAGGGTGGAACAGGCTGACATTTGTGACGAGGCTCAGTGAGATCCTAAGGAGGATCCCTTAGATGTCTCAACTCTGCTCTTGGTCTGGATATCACATCCTCAGTGTCCTGACACCCAGCCCTGGGAGGGTGGAGCGGGAGGATCTGATAGAGTCTGAGACACCCAGCATGCTGAGAGGGTGGAGACAGATGATCTGATAGAGTCTGAGACACCCAGCCCTGAGAGGGTTGGAGAGATTTTTCTTCAAAGACAGAATTTCAGACATTTTCAGCCCTGAGCAGGGACTCTGCTGTCCTGGTGGAGAGGAGGATCTGCCAACAGTAGTCCATAGACATAGCCTAGTGGTTAGAGCGTTGGACTAGAGTAACCGAAAGACACCCAGCCCTGAGAGGGTGGACAGGAGGATCAAATCTGTCGTTCTGCATCTTAACAAGGCAGTTAACCCACTGTTCCCATAGTGTCATTGACCCAGCCCTGAGAGGGTTCTTAACTGAGGAGTTAAATAAAATAATAAATAAAAATATGACCAATCTGATTAGAGCCCACCCAGCCCTGAGTGTGGAAGGAAGTCATACTCTATGGATGTTCTGCTTCCTGTGTGAGGTATGGTTGAGGAGTTCTGATTTGCACAGAACGACAGGGTGTTGTCCAGGGTGAGAGTTTCTTTGCACACTGGGGGGGGACAGTGTAGTTCTCAACCGAGAGTGGTCTTGTGAGGCAGGCCTTCCCTGGAGGGTGGATCTTTTGTTGAGCTTGAGGGGTGGGTCAAAAGGAGCTGAGATATCTGACAGACACCCAGCCCATGAGAGGGTGGAGACCATGTGAGGATATGACCAGTGACTTGGTCTATAGAGAGGAGAGGAGAGAGTCTGAGACGCCCAGCCCTGAGAGGGTGGTACAGATACTATCCACCAGGAGTGTGCTGAGTCTGAGACACCCAGCGCTGAGAGGGTGGAGAGGAGGATCTGATAGAGTCTGAGACACCCAGCCCTGAGAGGGTGGAGAGGAGGATTTGATAGTCTGAGACACCCAGCCCTGAGAGGGTGGAGAGGAGGATCTGATAGAGCCTGAGACCCAGCCCTGAGAGGGTGGTGAGGAGGATCTGATAGAGCCTGAGACCCAGCCCTGAGAGGGTGGAGAGGAGGATCTGATAGAGCCTGAGACCCAGCCCTGAGAGGGTGGAGAGGAGGATCTGATAGAGCATGAGAAGCCCAGCCCTGAGAGGGTGGAGAGGAGGATCTGATAGAGCCTGAGAGGATGGAGAGGAGGATCTGATAGAGCCTGAGACACCCAGCCCTGAGAGGGTGGAGAGGAGGATCTGATAGAGCCTGAGACGCCCAGCCCTGAGAGGGTGGAGAGGAGGATCTGATAGAGACTGAGACACCCAGCCCTGAGAGGGTGGAGAGGAGAATCTGATAGAGCCTGAGACACCCAGCCCTGAGAGGGTGGAGAGGAGGATCTGATAGAGCCTGAGACACCCAGCCCTGAGAGGGAGGAGAGGAGGATCTGATAGAGCCTGAGACACCCAGCCCTGAGAGGGTGGAGAGGAGGATCTGATAGAGCCTGAGACACCCAGCCCTGAGAGGGTGGAGAGGAGGATCTGATAGAGCCTGAGCCACCCAGCCCTGAGAGGGTGGAGAGGAGGATCTGATAGAGCCTGAGACACCCAGCCCTGAGAGGGTGGAGAGGAGGATCTGATAGAGCCCTGAGACACCCAGCCCTGAGAGGGTGGAGAGGAGGATCTGATAGAGCCTGAGACACCCAGCCCTGAGAGGGTGGAGAGGAGGATCTGATAGAGCCTGAGACGCCCAGCCCTGAGAGGGTGGAGAGGAGGATCTGATGGTTCAAGGTGTTGAAGGCAGCGTATAGATCTAGGAGGAGGAGAACAGAGGAGAGAGAGTCAGATTTGGTAGAGCGGAGATCCTCTGTGACACAGAGAAGAGCAGTCTTGGTTGAATGACCCGTCTTGAAGACTGACTTGTTAGGGTCAAGAAGATCATTCTGAGACAGACCGTGAGAAAGTTTGTCAGAGAGAGCACGCCGAAGTGTTTTGGAAATCAAAGAAAGGTTGTTTTTGATGTCAGCGGGCTCGAGGAAGGGAGCGACCCTGGTCAACTTGAAGTCAGAGGGGACTCAGCCTGGGGTCAGGAATGAGTTGATGAGGGAAGTGAAGAATGGGAGAGGGTCTCCAGAGATGGTCTGGAGAAGGGAGGAGGGGATGGGGTCGAGTGGGCAGGTTGTTGGGCGGCCGGACCTCACTATTTGCTGGAGGTATTCTGGAGAGAGAGGCGTAGGGTAGTTCTGTGTGAGTGGGACCAGTGGGTTCAGTAGGCTGAGTGAATGAGGAGATTTAGATAGAAAACGTCTTTAGCAGTAGATACAGAGGAAGAGGAGGGAGAGAGGAGGGAGTGAAGAGGGAGAGAGAAGGGAATGAGGAGGGAGAGAGGAGGGAGAGAGGAGGGATTAGGAGGGAGAGAGGAGGGAGTGGAAGGTGGAGCTGGCCGGATCCTACACTACATTTAACCAGATCCCTATGGGTCCTGTATAGTGCACTACTTTTAACCAGATCCCTATGGGTCCTGTATAGTGCACTACTTTTAACCAGATCCCTATGGGTCCTGTATAGTGCACTACTTTTAACCAGAGCCCAGACAGGGAGAGACAGAGACAGAGAGAGAGAGAGACGGAGAGAGAGAGAGAGACGGAGAGAGAGAGAGAGAGAGAGAGAGAGAGAGAGAGAGAGAGAGAGAGAGAGAGAGAGAGAGAGAGAGAGAGAGAGAGAGAGAGAGTGAGTGAAACCTCCGGTGGTGCATGACCATCTGGGTAGGGGCTGAGTGGCTAGGGTTGGAGGAGAGATGGAGAGACAAGGAAACAAAGTAGTGATCAGAAATAGAGGGCGGATGCAGTGAGATTAGTGGGAGAACAGCCTCTAGTGAAGATGGAGTCAACCATAATGCCTGGCAGAGGGATAGGACTGGGAAAAGGTGAGGTTAAAAGGGGCCAGAGGCCAGGAGGTTAAATTCGCCCGGTACGATGAGTGTTCATTGGGAAATTAGCTTATCAAGGTGTCAAGCTCATTGAGGAACTCTCCAAGGACACCTGGTGGGAAATAGATGACAACAATGTTAAGCTTGGGGAGCAAACTGGGATAGAAAACACACACATACTTGTTACAGCTATAAAAGAGAGAAATTAGATCATCAGAAGATAAAACTAACGTCTGGTGATTGTTCTCAGTGTCTCGTCTGTGATGGATGTCTCGATGTTCAGGCTAACACACCGTTTATAGACAGCTGTATGTGACTATACCTGACAGACCAGAGTCTTCCTCACTGTTCTCTCCCTCCTCCACAGCCTTCTCCAGGTTGCTAAGCGACTTGCTGCGCGTCCTGAAGTTCCGGAGCACGTTCCGGTGTTCCTGGTACGTGATTGGTGGGCTGTCTGGGCCAATGTGGACTGGGCGGGGCGTCCCGTAGTAGTTACCTGATTGGAGGAGGAGGTACAGAGGAGGAACAATCTGTTAATCAAATAACACGAGAAATGCTGAGCATCAAGAGACTCCCCCTTCAAGCTAATGAGCAGTCATTCTGACTGAAACATTCTAACAGTGTATCTAATGAGCAGTCATTCTGACTGAAACATTCTAACAGTGTATCTAATGAGCAGTCATTCTGACTGAAACATTCTAACAGTGTATCTAATGAGCAGTCATTCTGACTGAAACATTCTAACAGTGTATCTAATGAGCAGTCATTCTGACTGAAACATTCTAACAGTGTATCTAATGAGCAGTCATTCTGACTGAAACATTCTAACAGTGTATCTAATGAGCAGTCATTCTGACTGAAACATTCTAACAGTGTATCTAATGAGCAGTCATTCTGACTGAAACATTCTAACAGTGTATCTAATGAGCAGTCATTCTGACTGAAACATTCTAACAGTGTATCTAATGAGCAGTCATTCTGGCTGAAACATTCTAACAGTGTATCTAATGAGCAGTCATTCTGACTGAAACATTCTAACAGTGTATCTAATGAGCAGTCATTCTGACTGAAACATTCTAACAGTGTATCTAATGAGCAGTCATTCTGACTGAAACATTCTAACAGTGTATCTAATGAGCAGTCATTCTGGCTGAAACATTCTAACAGTGTATCTAATGAGCAGTCATTCTGACTGAAACAACAGTGTATTGAGCAGTCATTCTGCTGAAACATTCTAACAGTGTATCTAATGAGCAGTCATTCTGACTGAAACATTCTAACAGTGTATCTAATGAGCAGTCATTCTGGCTGAAACATTCTAACAGTGTATCTAATGAGCAGTCATTCTGACTGAAACATTCTAACAGTGTATCTAATGAGCAGTCATTCTGACTGAAACATTCTAACAGTGTATCTAATGAGCAGTCATTCTGACTGAAACATTCTAACAGTGTATCTAATGAGCAGTCATTCTGGCTGAAACATTCTAACAGTGTATCTAATGAGCAGTCATTCTGGCTGAAACATTCTAACAGTGTATCTAATGAGCAGTCATTCTGACTGAAACATTCTAAGCAAGAATTCAAGTTTTCAATCAATTTGATTTGTGGAGAGCCTTTGTTTACAACAACGAAACGGAAAAGCACATGTTGGAACGCAGTAACAAATAAAAAATGAAATACCTCAAATGAAATAGACACAGTGAAATTAGGAAAAAATATAATATCAGTAGCCTAAATATCATTATTAGCACCACGTATGCTTGATAGTAAATTAATGCTCCCTATTTCTCAATGCATTTTAGCGCAAAAGGTAGCTAAACACTCGAGCAAAATCAAAAAGTTTGGTGAATGACTTTTACCAGCATTTACCCCCCCCCCACACACACTCCACCACTGACCAATAAACACACTCTTACCTTTGAACTTGCCACTCTCCAATAGGGCCCCAGACTCATCCAGGGAAAAGAACTCTTCTATGGAGACAAAATTGTAGTCCACTCCTGATATCTCCTCGTGGCGAGGAGGCCTGGTCGTACCTGGAGATAGGGGGATAAGGGAAGTCTATAGTGGGCCACACACACACTAGTCAAGCAGAGACTTGTTTACAATGGGAATATACTGTGTTAGGGTAAACAAGCCTCCATCTAGTATAAATGTACTTGACCTTAGAAGACATATTTTTTATTTAGTTTTTGAATAGTTTTGAAACTATTCTCAACCAGCAGCAGACAGAGGAAAGCATGTGTAAATGGGCAGGAGTGTAACGATGTTCGCTGAGAGTCATCCGTCTGTAACGATGTTCGCTGAGAGTCGTCGGTCTGTAACGATGTTCGCTGAGAGTCATCCGTCTGTAACGATGTTCGCTGAGAGTCGTCGGTCTGTAACGATGTTCGCTGAGAGTCGTCGGTCTGTAACGATGTTCGCTGAGAGTCGTCGGTCTGTAACGATGTTCGCTGAGAGTCATCGGTCTGTAACGATGTTCGCTGAGAGTCGTCGGTCTGTAACGATGTTCGCTGAGAGTCGTCGGTCTGTAACGATGTTCGCTGAGAGTCGTCGGTCTGTAACGATGTTCGCTGAGAGTCGTCGGTCTGTAACGATGTTCGCTGAGAGTCATCAGTCTGTAACGATGTTCGCTGAGAGTCGTCAGTCTGTAACGATGTTCGCTGAGAGTCGTCGGTCTGTAACGATGTTCGCTGAGAGTCGTCGGTCTGTAACGATGTTCGCTGAGAGTCGTCGGTCTGTAACGATGTTCGCTGAGAGTCGTCGGTCTGTAACGATGTTCGCTGAGAGTCGTCAGTCTGTAACGATGTTCGCTGAGAGTCGTCGGTCTGTAACGATGTTCGCTGAGAGTCGTCGGTCTGTAACGATGTTCGCTGAGAGTCGTCGGTCTGTAACGATGTTCGCTGAGAGTCGTCACTCTGTAACGATGTTCGCTGAGAGTCGTCGGTCTGTAACGATGTTCGCTGAGAGTCGTCAGTCTGTAACGATGTTCGCTGAGAGTCGTCGGTCTGTAACGATGTTCGCTGAGAGTCGTCGGTCTGTAACGATGTTCGCTGAGAGTCGTCCGTCTGTAACGATGTTCGCTGAGAGTCGTCGGTCTGTAACGATGTTCGCTGAGAGTCGTCGGTCTGTAACGATGTTCGCTGAGAGTCGTCGGTCTGTAACGATGTTCGCTGAGAGTCGTCAGTCTGTAACGATGTTCGCTGAGAGTCGTCTGTCTGTAACGATGTTCGCCGAGAGTCTGACCCTGAGCCTGCCCTGACCCTGAGCCTGCCCTGACCCTGAGCCTGCACTGACATTGAGCATGCCCTGACACTGAGCATGCCCTGACCCTGAGCCTCCCTGACCCTGAGCATGCACTGACCCTGCCCTGCCCCTGAGCCTGCCCTGACTCTGAGCATGTCCTGACCCTGCCCTGCCCCTGAGACTATCCTGACCCTGAGCACTGACATTGAGCATGCCCTGACCCTGAGCATGCCCTGAGCCTGCCCTGACCCTGAGCATGCCCTGAGCCTGCCCTGACCCTGAGCCTGCCCTGACCCTGAGCATGCCCTGAGCCTGCCCTGACCCTGAGCCTGCCCTGACCCTGAGCATGCCCTGACCCTGCCCTGACCCTGAGCCTGCCCTGACCCTGAGCCTGCCCTGACCCTGCCCTGACCCTGAGCCTGCCCTGAACTTGAGGTCCGAACAACGTTTACATTCTGGAGAAGGTATAAAAGATGGGTGAAGAATCCATCTATGAACTGGTCCGTTTGTTACAACTTGGGAAAGCTCATGGGAGACGGTGCGGCCACATTACCATAACGCTGTTTATATAATAGCCTCAGATATGAGGTTTACATCTAATTGTTGTATAAGATGAATGAGTGAGTATGATACTGTTTGTCAAATTGTGTAATGTGATTTTGGACTGTTTAATGAAGGAAACTCCAAGTTCTCATTTAGTTCTCAAGTTCTCATTTACAACTGCGACCTGGCCAAGATAAAACTTAGCAGTGCTACATAAACAACAACACAGAGTTACACATGGGATAAACAAGAGTACAGTCAATAACACAATAGAAAAAAAGAAAGTCTATATACAATGTCTACAAATGGCTTGAGGAGGTAAGGCAATAAATAGGCCATAGTAGCGAAGTAATTACAATTTGGCAAATTAACACTGGAGTGATAGATGAGCAGATGATGATGTGCAAGTTGTGATACTGGTGTGCAAAAGAGCAGAAAAGTAAATAAAAACAGTATGGGGATGAGGTAGGTAGATTGGGTGGGCTATTTACAGATGGACTATGTACAGCTGCAGCTATCGGTTAGCTGCTCAGATAGCTGATGTTTATATATTTATATGCCATTTAGCTGACGCTTTTATCCAAAGCGACTTACAGTCATGTGTGCATACATTCTACGTATGGGTGGTCCTGGGAATCGAACCCACTACCCTGGCGTTACAGGCGCCATGCTCTACCAACTGAGCCACAGAAGTGAGGGGAACTATAAGTCTATGGCTTCAGAGATTTTTTTTCGTTCCAGTCACTGGCAGCAGAGAACCGGAAGGAAAGGCGGCCAAATGAGGTGTTGGCTTTGGGGATGACCAGTGAGATATACCTGCTGGAGCGCGTGCTACGGATGGGTGTTGCCATCGTGACCAGTGAACTGAGATAAGGCGGAGCTTTACCTAGCATGGACTTATAGATGACCTGGAGCCAGTGGGTCTGGCGACGAATATGTAGCGAGGGCCAGCCGACTAGAGCATACAGGTCACAGTGGTGGGTGGTATAAGTGGCTTTGGTGACAAAACGGATGGCACTGTGATAGACTGCATTCAGTTTGCTGAGTAGAGTATTGGAAGCTATTTTGTAAATGACATCGCGGAAGTCGAGGATCGGTAAGATCGTCCGTTTTTTTATTTTTTATTTTTTATTTCACCTTTATTTAACCAGGTAGGCTAGTTGAGAACACCTTTATTTAACCAGGTAGGCTAGTTGAGAACAAGTTCTCATTTGCAACTGCGACCTGGCCAAGATAAAGCATAGCAGTGTGAACAGACAACAAAGAGTTACACATGGAGTAAACTATTAACAAGTCAATAACACAGTAGAAAAAAAGGGAGTCTATATACAATGTGTGCAAAAGGCATGAGGAGGTAGGCGAATAATTACAATTTTGCAGATTAGCACTGGAGTGATAAATGATCAGATGGTCATGTACAGGTAGAGATATTGGTGTGCAAAAGAGCAGAAAAGTAAATAAATAAAAACAGTATAAAAACAGTATGGGAATGAGGTAGGTGAAAATGGGTGGGCTATTTACCAATAGACTATGTACAGCAGCATCGGTTAGCTGCTCAGATAGCTGATGTTTGAAGTTGGTGAGGGAGATAAAAGTCTCCAACTTCAGCGATTTTTGTAATTCGTTCCAGTCACAGGCAGCAGAGTACTGGAACGAAAGGCGGCCAAATGAGGTGTTGGCTTTAGGGATGACCAGTGAGATACACCTGCTGGAGCGCGTGCTACGGATGGGTGTTGCCATCGTGACCAGTGAACTGAGATAAGGCGGAGCTTTACCTAGCATGGACTTGTAGATGACCTGGAGCCAGTGGGTCTGGCGACGAATATGTAGCGAGGGCCAGCCGACTAGAGCATACAAGTCGCAGTGGTGGGTGGTATAAGGTGCTTTAGTGACAAAACGGATGGCACTGTGATAGACTGCATCCAGTTTGCTGAGAGTGTTGGAAGCCATTTTGTAGATGACATCGCCGAAGTCGAGGATCGGTAGGATAGTCAGTTTTACTAGGGTAAGCTTGGCGGCGTGAGTGAAGGAGGCTTTGTTGCGGAATAGAAAGCCGATTCTTGATTTGATTTTCGATTGGAGATGTTTGATATGAGTCTGGAAGGAGAGTTTGCAGTCGAGCCAGACACCTAGGTACTTATAGATGTCCACATATTCAAGGTCGGAACCATCCAGGGTGGTGATGCTAGTCGGGCATGCGGGTGCAGGCAGCGATCGATTGAAAAGCATGCATTTGGTTTTACTAGCGTTTAAGAGCAGTTGGAGGCCACGGAAGGAGTGTTGTATGGCATTGAAGCTCGTTTGAGGTTAGATAGCACAGTGTCCAATGACGGGCCAAAAGTATATAGAATGGTGTCGTCTGTGTAGAGGTGGATCAGGGAATCGCCCGCAGCAAGAGCAACATCATTGATATATACAGAGAAAAGAGTCGGCCCGAGAATTTAACCCTGTGGCACCCCCATAGAGACTGCCAGAGGACCGGACAGCATGCCCTCCGATTTGACACACTGAACTCTGTCTGCAAAGTAATTGGTGAACCAGGCAAGGCAGTCATCCGAAAAACCGAGGCTACTGAGTCTGCCGATAAGAATATGGTGATTGACAGAGTCGAAGGCCTTGGCAAGGTCGACGAAGATGGCTGCACAGTACTGTCTTTTATCGATGGCGGTTATGATATCGTTTAATACCTTGAGTGTGGCTGAGGTGCACCCGTGACCGGCTCGGAAACCAGATTGCACAGCGGAGAAGGTACGGTGGGATTCAAGATGGTCAGTGACCTGTTTGTTGACTTGGCTTTCGAAGACCTTAGATAGGCAGGGCAGGATGGATATAGGTCTGTAACAGTTTGGGTCCAGGGTGTCTCCCGCTTTGAAGAGGGGGATGACTGCGGCAGCTTTCAATCCTTGGTGATCTCAAACGATATGAAAGAGAGGTTGAACAGGCTGGTAATAGGGGTTGCGACAATGGCGGCGGATAGTTTCAGAAATAGAGGATCCAGATTGTCAGCCCAGCTGATCTGTACGGGTCCAGGTTTTGCAGCTCTTTCAGAACATCTGCTATCTGGATTTGGGTAAAGGAGAACCTGGAGAGGCTTGGGTGAGGGGCTGCGGGGGGGCGGAGCTGTTGGCCGAGGTTGGAGTAGCCAGGCGGAAGGCATGGCCAGCCGTTGAGAAATGCTTATTGCAGTTTTCGATAATCATGGATTTATCGGTGGTGACCGTGTTACCTAGCCTCAGTGCAGTGGGCAGCTGGGAGGAGGTGCTCTTGTTCTCCATGGACTTCACAGTGTCCCAGAACTTTTGGAGTTGGAGCTACAGGATGCAAACTTCTGCCTGAAGTAGCTGGCCTTAGCTTTCCTGACTGACTGCGTGTATTGGTTCCTGACTTCCCTGAACAGTTGCATATCGCGGGGACTGTTCGATGCTATTGCAGTCCGCCACAGGATGTTTTTGTGCTGGTCGAGGGCAGTCAGGTCTGGAGTGAACCAAGGGCTGTATCTGTTCTTGGTTCTGCATTTTTAAACGGAGCATGCTTATCTAAAATGGTGAGGAAGTTACTTTTAAAGAATGACCAGGCATCCTCAACTGACGGGATGAGGTCAATGTCCTTCCAGGATACCCGGGCCAGGTCGATTAGAAAGGCCTGCTCACAGAAGTGTTTTAGGGAGCGTTTGACAGTGATGAGGGGTGGTCGTTTGACTGCGGCTCCGTGGCGGATACAGGCAATGAGGCAGTGATCGCTGAGATCCTGGTTGAAGACAGCGGAGGTGTATTTGGAGGGCCAGTTGGTCAGGATGACGTCTATGAGGGTACCCTTGTTTACTGAGTTAGGGTTGTACCTGGTGGGTCCTTTGATGATTTGTGTGAGATTGAGGGCATCTAGCTTAGATTGTAGGACTGCCGGGGTATTAAGCATATCCCAGTTTAGGTCGCCTAACAGAACAAACTCTGAAGCTAGATGGGGGCGATCAATTCACAAATGGTGTCCAGGGCACAGCTGGGAGCTGGGAGCTGCAGGCGGCAACAGTGAGAGACTTATTTCTGGAGAGAGTAATTTTCAAAATTAGTAGTTTGAACTGTTTGGGTATGGACCTGGAAAGTATGACATTACTTTGCAGGATCACTGCAGTAGACTGCAACTCCTCCCCCTTTGGCAGTTCTATCACGGAAGATGTTATAGTTGGGAATGGAAATCTCTGAATTTTTGGTGGCCTTCCTGAGCCAGGATTCAGACACAGGACATCAGGGTTAGCAGAGTGTGCTAAAGCAGTGAGTAAAACAAACTTAGGGAGGAGGCTTCTGATGTTGACATGCATGAAACCAAGGCTTTTTCGATCACAGAAGTCAACAAATGAGGGTGCCTGGGGACATGCAGGGGCGGAGCAGAGAAGGAGTAGTATGAGGGTGCGGCTGAAGGCTATCAAAACGCCTTATTGGGGACAGAGAATAAGAGGAGAAGGTTTCTGGGCATGGTAGAATATATTCAGGGCATAATGCGCAGACAAATGGTGGGGTGCGGGTACAGCGGAGGTAGTAAGCCCAGGCACTGGGTGATGATGAGAGAGGTTGTATCTCTGGACATGCTGGTTTTAATTGAGGTCACCGCATGTGTGGGAGGTGGACAGGGGTATGGAAAGGGGCTCCAGAACTAAAACAATGATAACCCGAACAACAGTATACAAGGCATATTGACATATGAGAGAGGCCATCATACAGTAATCACAGGTGTTGAATTGGGAAAGCTAGCTAAAACAGTAGGTGAGACAGCAACAGCTAGTTAGCTAGCACAACAAACAGCAGGTAAAATGGCGTTGACTAGGCAACTGGGCCGACAGATAAAACAAACAAGCAGAATGGAGTACCGTGATTAATGGACAGTCCAGCGTGCATCAGCTATGTAGCCAAGTGATTTCCAGGGGGCAGTGGTGGATGGGCAGGGAAGCTGGCCTGTTATCAGGTTTAAAAAAACTAACAATGACTAAATAGCCAGCGTCTGGAGGTTCTTGAGTGTGTTCTAAAAGATTAAAGACATAGTGAATCACAATGGGTGAGGCAGGTTACCGGAAGGTATAAACAATTTAAAAATCAAAAAGAGAGAAAGTAAATATGGGTCCAGAGAGTGTTTGCGGCGATTCAGACGGTTAGCAGGCCTGTGCTAACAAGCTAACAGTTGAGGCCCGGGCTAGAAAGCAGGGTGCTACAGGTGCTCTGGCCGGGCTGGCTTCAAGCTAAGTGGGTGGAAACGCTAGCCAGGGGTAATCATCCGGGGTTGCAGTTTAGCTAGATAGCTAGTTGTGAAGATCCAGCTGAAAAATGTTCCGTTTGCGGTGGGAACGGGGATGAAAAATAAATAGGTCCGTTTTAAGAGGGTATGTTTGGCAGCATGAGTGAAGGAGGCTTTGTTGCTAAATAGGAAGCTGATTCTAGATTTAATTTTGGATTGGAGAATGAGTCTGGAAGGAGAGTTGACAGTCTAACCAGACACCTAGGTATTTGTAATTGTCCATATATTCTAAGTCAGAACCGTCCAGAGTAGTGATGCTAGTCGGGCGGGCGGGTGCGGGCAGCGAACGCGTTATTTACTCTGGTATAAACATCAAACTGTATCCAAACTCTGAAAGTGACAGGTAGAATAGTGGTTGACATGGACAAATGAGGCTGGAGGAGGTTTTGATAGGGGAACAAATCTGGGTTCCTATTCCCATAAGGCACCCGGGTCCATCGGGGTCTGGTCTAAAGTAGTGCACTATATATAGGGAATAGGGTGCCATACGGCCCTGGTCTAAAGTAGTGCACTATACAGGGAATAGGGTGCCATTTGGGATGCAGACGAACAACAAGCAACGGTCTGTCAAGATGAATCATCTTACTGGCCTGACGCTTGACG
>NC_068447.1:4332056-4457056 GCF_023373465.1 Oncorhynchus keta | reverse complement strand
GTACAGGACAGTAGTACAGTAGTACAGGACAGTAGTACAGGACAGTACACTAGGACAGTAGTACAGTAGTACAGGACAGTAGTACTACAGTACACAGGACAGTAGTACAGGACAGTAGTACAGGACAGTAGTACAGTAGTACAGGACAGTAGTACAGGACAGTAGTACAGGACAGTAGTACAGGACAGTAGTACATAGTACAGGATAGTAGTACAGTAGTACAGGACAGTAGTACAGGACAGTAGTACAGTAGTACAGGATAGTAGTACAGTAGTACAGGACAGTAGTACAGTAGTACAGGATAGTAGTACAGTAGTACAGGACAGTAGTACAGGACAGTAGTACAGTAGTACAGGACAGTAGTACAGTAGTACAGGACAGTAGTACAGGACAGTAGTACAGTAGTACAGGACAGTAGTACAGGACAGTAGTACAGTAGTACAGGACAGTAGTACAGGACAGTAGTACAGTAGTACAGGACAGTAGTACAGTAGTACAGGACAGTAGTACAGGACAGTAGTACAGGATAGTAGTACAGGACAGTAGTACAGTAGTACAGGACAGTAGTACAGTAGTACAGGACAGTAGTACAGGACAGTAGTACAGGACAGTAGTACAGGACAGTAGTACAGGACAGTAGTACAGGACAGTAGTACAGGACAGTAGTACAGGACAGTAGTACAGGACAGTAGTACAGGACAGTAGTACAGTAGTACAGGACAGTAGTACAGGACAGTAGTACAGGACAGTAGTACAGTAGTACAGGACAGTAGTACAGGACAGTAGTACAGTAGTACAGGACAGTAGTACAGGACAGTAGTACAGGACAGTAGTACAGGACAGTAGTACAGTAGTACAGGACAGTAGTACAGGACAGTAGTACAGGACAGTAGTACAGGACAGTAATACAGGACAGTAGTACAGTAGTACAGGACAGTAGTACAGTAGTACAGGACAGTAGTACAGTAGTACAGGACAGTAGTACAGGACAGTAGTACAGTAGTACAGTACAGTAGTACAGGACAGTAGTACAGTAGTACAGTAGTACAGGACAGTAGTACAGGACAGTAGTACAGTAGTACAGTACAGTAGTACAGGACAGTTGCCACACACATTTCATTAAATGGTCAATCTGTGATTAAGACATCACTTTTAGGACTTTCATATTTATGATATATACTCACTAAAACTAGATGATTATCATTTAAAAAAAATCTCCCATCTTATTTTCATAACTTTATCAAAACCCAAAATACAAGCTTGTTTACCCCCTTTGTTTGTAAAGAAATATATATTAATGTGTTATACAAACACTGTATAGCCTCTCTCGGATATTTACCAAATGAGTGATGGGGCGCTGCTTTGTTATTGTCTGAACTGCAGAGTGTCCTCTTTAATGGAATGTAGAGGCCAGCTAGGAAGAAATGGCTGTCAGCCTTTGTTATTGTCTGAACTGCAGAGTGTCCTCTTTAATGGAATGTAGAGGCCAGCTAGGAAGAAATGACTGTCAGCCTTTGTTATTGTCTGAACTGCAGAGTGTCCTCTTTAATGTAATGTAGAGGCCAGCTAGGAAGAAATGGCTGTCAGCCAACTAATAAACACATCCCATCAGAGGAGTCTGCTCGGAGAATCCTGTTGTTAATGAAGTGTGTGGTTTACTGCTGGGTCAGCTTTACCACCCATACAGGTACATCACTACACATGTAGGATCTTAAATTGAGCCAGTTTGCTACAGCAGGAAAAAATAATAATTAATTAGGATTAAAATGTAGATTATAAATAACGGACAGCTGTGTATGGATGACACATCTAGTCTGAAAAGTGGAAATTACAAACTTGAGAAGCCTTTTAAAACCTCAAATAAACTACAAGTAAAAATGTTTGTTTTTTTAAAGATCCTACATTGCAAGAAAGTTCTCCTGCAACAGGGTGATCAAATTAAGATCCTGCATCTGTATGTTGTTGGTGATTCAGAGGGCCATAGTCTACCAACTGAGCTACAGAAGGAACTAGGTCTGTATTCTCCATGTAATCTGATTCATTATGATCTAGGATCAGGTCCCCTCTCCATGTAATCTGATTCATTATGATCTAGGATCAGCCCCCCCTCTCCATGTAATCTGATTCATTATGATCTAGGATCAGGTCCCCCCTCTCCATGTAATCTGATTCATTATGATCTAGGATCAGGTCTCCTCTCCATGTAATCTGATTCATTATGATCTAGGATCAGGTCCCCCTCTCCATGTAATCTGATTCATTATGATCTAGGATCAGGTCTCCCCTCTCCATGTAATCTGATTCATTATGATCTAGGATCAGGTCCCCCTGTATGTAATCTGATTCATTATGATCTAGGATCAGCCCCCCTCTCCATGTAATCTGATTCATTATGATCTAGGATCAGGTCTCCCCTCTCCATGTAATCTGATTCATTATGATCTAGGATCAGGTCCTCCTCTCCATGTAATCTGATTCATTATGATCTAGGATCAGGTCCCCTCTCCATGTAATCTGATTCATTATGATCTAGGATCAGGTCCCTCCTCTCCATGTAATCTGATTCATTATGATCTAGGATCAGGTCCCTCCTCTCCATGTAATCTGATTCATTATGATCTAGGATCAGGTCCTCCCTCTCCATGTAATCTGATTCATTATGATCTAGGATCAGGTCCCCCTCTCCATGTAATCTGATTCATTATGATCTAGGATCAGGTCCCCCCTCTCCATGTAATCTGATTCATTATGATCTAGGATCAGGTCCCCTCTCCATGTAATCTGATTCATTATGATCTAGGATCAGCCCCCCTCTCCATGTAATCTGATTCATTATGATCTAGGATCAGGTCCCCCCTCTCCATGTAATCTGATTCATTATGATCTAGGATCAGCCCCCCTCTCCATGTAATCTGATTCATTATGATCTAGGATCAGGTCTCCCCTCTCCATGTAATCTGATTCATTATGATCTAGGATCAGGTCTCCCCTCTCCATGTAATCTGATTCATTATGATCTAGGATCAGCCCCCCCTCTCCATGTAATCTGATTCATTATGATCTAGGATCAGGTCCCTCCTCTCCATGTAATATGATTCATTATGATCTAGGATCAGGTCCCTCCTCTCCATGTAATATGATTCATTATGATCTAGGATCAGGTCCCTCCTCTCCATGTAATATGATTCATTATGATCTAAAAGACAAAACTGACCATAGATCAGCAATCCTACCGAAAGACACTTTATGAAGACGGGCTCTGGAGAGCTATAAAGTGATGTTTTGTAAATGAATTCCGGTACCTGGAGAGACCGTTTTAATCCGTATGGGATGAGGGCATGAGTTGAGGACCCCTCTCACGTCTCCTAGCGTCATGCCCAGGACGGGCGTACCCCCGATCTCCAGTATGACATCACCCACCGTGGTCCCGCCTCCCGGTGCTGCGGTGACGAAAGGGAACTCTCCGTAGTCAGCGCCGCCCCCGATGGCAACGCCCAACTCTCCAGACCCGTCTCCCAGGGGAACAGACCTCTCCTGCACCTTGGAACGCCAGTGCAGCTTGTTCACTGTGGACTTAGACATGGTGGCAAACCTGGAAGAGACACAAGACAACACAGAGATGGTCTATACATCATACAGAGGACAACACAGAGATGGTCTATACATCATACTGAGGACAGCACAGAGCACAGAGATGGTCTATACATCATACAGAGGACAGCACAGAGATGGTCTATATATCATACTGAGGACATCACAGAGCACAGAGATGGTCTATACATCATACAGAGGACAGCACAGAGATGGTCTATACATCATACAGAGGACAGCACAGAGATGGTCTATACATCATACAGAGGACAGCACAGAGCACAGAGATGGTCTATACATCATACAGAGGACAGCACAGAGATGGTCTATACATCATACAGAGGACAGCACAGAGATGGTCTATACATCATACAGAGGACAGCACAGAGCACAGAGATGGTCTATACATCATACAGAGGACAGCACAGAGATGGTCTATACATCATACAGAGGACAGCACAGAGCACAGAGATGGTCTATACATCATACAGAGGACAGCACAGAGATGGTCTATACATCATACAGAGACAGCACAGAGCACAGAGATGGTCTATACATCATACAGAGGACAGAGAGCACAGAGACAGGTCTATACATCATACAGAGGACAGAGATGGTCTATACATCACACAGAGGACAGAGATGGTCTATACATCATACAGAGGACAACACAGAGATGGTCTATACATCATACAGAGGACAGCACAGAGCACAGAGATGGTCTATACATCACACAGAGGACAGAGATGGTCTATACATCACACAGAGGACAGCACAGAGATGGTCTATACATCATACAGAGGACAGCACAGAGCACAGAGATGGTCTATACATCATACAGAGGACAACACAGAGATGGTCTATACATCATACAGAGGACAGCACAGAGATGGTCTATACGTCATACAGAGGACAGCACAGAGATGGTCTATATATCATACAGAGGACAACACAGAGCACAGAGATGGTCTATACATCATACAGAGGACAGCACAGAGATGGTCTATACATCATACAGAGGACAGCACAGAGATGGTCTATACATCATACAGAGGACAGCACAGAGATGGTCTATACATCATACAGAGGACAGCACAGAGATGGTCTATACATCATACAGAGGACAGCACAGAGATGGTCTATACATCATACAGAGGACAGCACAGAGATGGTCTATACATCATACAGAGGACAGCACAGAGATGGTCTATACATCATACATTAAATTACTATGTTACAATTACTATGTTACAATTATAATGTTAAATTACTATGTTACAATTACTATGTTACAATTACTATTGTCATGACGTTGGCCTGGGGGAAGGTTTATGACAGTCATAAATACCTCTTCCCCCCTTTTTCCTCTCTCTACCCTACTGATGTGACATTTGCAAACCCTTTGGTTAACATAGAGATTCTGGGAACATCAGAAGGTGGGGGGAAATTAACTATATTCTGGAAATCCGACCAATTGAACATATGAGGTGGTACTTAATGAATATGATGTCAGTTCGGTTGTCAGCTGAGACATTCTCCTCAATGATAAGATGACATAAACTCTACAGTGGAAAGTCTACACATTGTAGTTATCGGATTCACATGGAATTGTTGTTCAATTTAAATGTTTGAATATGAAATTATTCGTGATGGGATGAAATGTGATTTTAGCTTCTAAAATGTGAGATTTCAGTTTTCATAAGATAGGGCTCTGCTCAATCAGTGGCCCTCCCCTGTGAAGGGACATGGGCTATAAAACTTTTCAAACACACCCTCTTCCCCCTTCCTATATAAAGCCTTGACAACAATATAACCTCCTGTTCCGAGGACGTGAGGACGACGGTCCTATGTCAGAATGGTTCAGATAAGAACTAATATAACTTAATCCGGCATAGCCAAAGACACGACACTATGTTACAATTACTATGTTACAATTACTATGATACACTTACTATGATACAATTACTATGATACAATTACTATGATACAATTACTATGATACAATTACTATGATACAATTACTATGATACAATTACTATGTTACAATTACTATGTTACAATTACTATGATACAATTACTATGTTACAATTACTATGTTGCAATTACTATGATACAATTACTATGTTACAATTACTATGTTACAATTACTATGATACAATTACTATGATACAATTACTATGTTACAATTACTATGTTACAATTACTATGATACAATTACTATGTTACAATTACTATGATACAATTACTATGTTACAATTACTATGATACAATTACTATGATACAATTACTATGTTACAATTACTAAGTTACAATTACTATGTTACAATTACTATGATACAATTACTATGTTACAATTACTATGTTACAATTACTATGTTACAATTACTATGATACAATTACTATGATACAATTACTATGTTACGATTACTATGTTACAATTACTATGATACAATTACTATGTTACAATTACTATGATACAATTACTATGATACAATTACTATGTTACAATTACTATGTTACAATTACTATGTTACAATTACTATGATACAATTACTATGTTACAATTACTATGATACAATTACTATGTTACAATTACTATGTTACAATTACTATGTTACAATTACTATGATACAATTACTATGTTACAATTACTATGATACAATTACTATGATACAATTACTATGTTACAATTACTATGATACAATTACTATGATACAATTACTATGATACAATTACTATGTTACAATTACTATGTTACAATTACTATGATACAATTACTATGTTACAATTACTATGATACAATTACTATGTTACAATTACTATGATACAATTACTATGTTACAATTACTATGATACAATTACTATGTTACAATTACTATGATACAATTACTATGTTACAATTACTATGTTACAATTACTATGATACAATTACTATGTTACAATTACTATGATACAATTACTATGTTACAATTACTATGTTACAATTACTATGATACAATTACTATGTTACAATTACTATGTTACAATTACTATGATACAATTACTATGTTACAATTACTATGTTACAATTACTATGATACAATTACTATGTTACAATTACTATGTTACAATTACTATGTTACAATTACTATGTTACAATGTTGATTTTTTTGGGCCGTTCAGACTGAACAGATCCGAATCGGATAAGCAAAAAACTAAATCAGATTTTTGATTCACATCAAACTGGCTTCAATGTGAACAAGGCTTTAATAGATGTCAAATAGCAGATGGGCGCAGCACAGCAGGACCTCAACTGGTAGACAAACAGGGATATTCAAACTGAATTCAATATGAATGAACGTATGCCAGCTATTGAATAAGTGGAATTAAGTATTTACATAGGAGAACTAATCTCCTATATAGTGAACATTACACACTAAACCAATAGGAACAGAACTAAACTCCTATATAGTGAACATTACACACTAAACCAATAGGAACAGAACTAAACCCCTATATAGTGAACATTACACACTAAACCAATAGGAACAGAACTAAACTCCTATATAGTGAACATTACACACTAAACCAATAGGAACAGAACTAAACCCCTATATAGTGAACATTACACACTAAACCAATAGGAACAGAACTAAACTCCTATATAGTGAACATTACACACTAAACCAATAGGAACAGAACTAAACTCCTATATAGTGAACATTACACACTAAACCAATAGGAACAGAACTAAACCCCTATATAGTGAACATTACACACTAAACCAATAGGAACAGAACTAAACTCCTATATAGTGAACATTACACAATAAACCAATAGGAACAGAACTAATCTCCTATATAGTGAACATTACACACTAAACCAATAGGAACAGAACTAAACTCCTATATAGTGAACATTACACACTAAACCAATAGGAACAGAACTAAACCCCTATATAGTGAACATTACACACTAAACCAATAGGAACAGAACTAAACTCCTATATAGTGAACATTACACACTAAACCAATAGGAACAGAACTAAACTCCTATATAGTGAACATTACACACTAAACCAATAGGAACAGAACTAAACTCCTATATAGTGAACATTACACACTAAACCAATAGGAACAGAACTAAACTCCTATATAGTGAACATTACACACTAAACCAATAGGAACAGAACTAAACTCCTATATAGTGAACATTACACACTAAACCAATAGGAACAGAACTAAACCCCTATATAGTGAACATTACACACTAAACCAATAGGAACAGAACTAAACTCCTATATAGTGAACATTACACACTAAACCAATAGGAACAGAACTAAACCCCTATATAGTGAACATTACACACTAAACCAATAGGAACAGACTAAACCAATAGGAACAGAACTAAACTCCTATATAGTGAACATTACACACTAAACCAATAGGAACAGAACTAATCTCCTATATAGTGAACATTACACACTAAACCAATAGGGACAGAACTAAACTCCTATATAGTGAACATTACACACTAAACCAATAGGAACAGAACTAAACTCCGATATAGTGAACATTACACACTAAATATATTATTTTTGATTGTCCCTTCAGGACTAGGCGTATGCTGTGTCAAGGACTCTTACCCTGAATGGTTGGGTCTTTCTGAGATAAAATCTCCCTATTCTTCCTGACCAGCTATTTGGACTCATCTATCAACAGGAATGTCTCTCTCTCTCTGATCGGATAGGAGGGCAACGAACAGTGTTGTGTGGTGTCACCACCCATTCATCCTAAGGAGACCAGTGGTGTCACAACCCAGTCGTCCTAAGGAGACCAGTGGTGTCACAACCCAGTCGTCCTAAGGAGACCAGTGGTGTCACAACCCAGTCATCCTAAGGAGACCAGTGGTGTCAGATACCAGTCATCCTAAGGAGACCAGTGGTGTCAGATACCAGTCATCCTAAGGAGACCAGTGGTGTCAGATACCAGTCATCCTAAGGAGAACAGTGGTGTCAGATACCAGTCATCCTAAGGAGAACAGTGGTGTCAGAGACCAGTCATCCTAAGGAGACCAGTGGTGTCAGATACCAGTCGTCCGAAGGAGAACAGTGGTGTCAGATACCAGTCATCTTAAGGAGACCAGTGGTGTCAGATACCAGTCATCCTAAGGAGACCAGTGGTGTCAGATACCACTCATCCTAAGGAGAACAGTGGTGTCAGATACCAGTCAACCTAAGGAGTACAGTGGTGTCAGATACCAGTCATCCTAAGGAGACCAGTGGTGTCAGATACCAGTCGTCCGAAGGAGACCAGTGGTGTCAGATACCAGTCGTCCTAAGGAGAACAGTGGTGTCAGATACCAGTCATCCTAAGGAGACCAGTGGTGTCAGATACCAGTCATCCTAAGGAGAACAGTGGTGTCAGATACCAGTCATCCTAAGGAGAACAGTGGTGTCAGATACCAGTCATCCTAAGGAGAACAGTGGTGTCAGATACCAGTCATCCTAAGGAGAACATTGGTGTCAGATACCAGTCGTCCTAAGGAGAACAGTGGTGTCAGATACCAGTCATCCTAAGGAGAACAGTGGTGTCAGATACCAGTCATCCTAAGGAGAACAGTGGTGTCAGAGACCAGTCATCCTAAGGAGAACAGTGGTGTCAGATACCAGTCGTCCTAAGGAGAACAGTGGTGTCAGATACCAGTCATCCTAAGGAGAACAGTGGTGTCAGATACCAGTCATCCTAAGGAGAACAGTGGTGTCAGATACCAGTCATCCTAAGGAGAACAGTGGTGTCAGAGACCAGTCATCCTAAGGAGACCAGTGGTGTCAGATACCAGTCGTCCTAAGGAGAACAGTGGTGTCAGATACCAGTCATCCTAAGGAGAACAGTGGTGTCAGATACCAGTCATCCTAAGGAGAACAGTGGTGTCAGAGACCAGTCATCCTAAGGAGAACAGTGGTGTCAGAGACCAGTCATCCTAAGGAGACCAGTGGTGTCAGATACCAGTCGTCCGAAGGAGAACAGTGGTGTCAGATACCAGTCATCTTAAGGAGACCAGTGGTGTCAGATACCAGTCATCCTAAGGAGACCAGTGGTGTCAGATACCACTCATCCTAAGGAGAACAGTGGTGTCAGATACCAGTCAACCTAAGGAGTACAGTGGTGTCAGAGACCAGTCATCCTAAGGAGACCAGTGGTGTCAGATACCAGTCGTCCGAAGGAGACCAGTGGTGTCAGATACCAGTCGTCCTAAGGAGAACAGTGGTGTCAGATACCAGTCATCTTAAGGAGACCAGTGGTGTCAGATACCAGTCATCCTAAGGAGAACAGTGGTGTCAGATACCAGTCATCCTAAGGAGAACAGTGGTGTCAGATACCAGTCATCCTAAGGAGAACAGTGGTGTCAGATACCAGTCATCCTAAGGAGAACATTGGTGTCAGATACCAGTCGTCCTAAGGAGAACAGTGGTGTCAGATACCAGTCATCCTAAGGAGAACAGTGGTGTCAGATACCAGTCATCCTAAGGAGAACAGTGGTGTCAGAGACCAGTCATCCTAAGGAGAACAGTGGTGTCAGATACCAGTCATCCTAAGGAGAACAGTGGTGTCAGATACCAGTCATCCTAAGGAGAACAGTGGTGTCAGATACCAGTCATCCTAAGGAGAACAGTGGTGTCAGAAACCCAGTCATCCTAAGGAGACCAGTGGTGTCAGATACCAGTCATCCTAAGGAGACCAGTGGTGTCAGATACCAGTCATCCTAAAGAGAACAGTGGTGTCAGACCCCAGTCATCCTAAGGAGACCAGTGGTGTCAGATACCAGTCATCCTAAAGAGAACAGTGGTGTCAGATACCAGTCATCCTAAGGAGACCAGTGGTGTCAGATACCAGTCATCCTAAGGAGAACAGTGGTGTCAGATACCAGTCATCCTAAGGAGACCAGTGGTGTCAGATACCAGTCATCCTAAGGAGAACAGTGGTGTCAGATACCAGTCATCCTAAGGAGAACAGTGGTGTCAGATACCAGTCATCCTAAGGAGAACAGTGGTGTCAGATACCAGTCGTCCTAAGGAGAACAGTGGTGTCAGATACCAGTCATCCTAAGGAGAACAGTGGTGTCAGAGACCCAGTCATCCTAAGGAGACCAGTGGTGTCAGATACCAGTCATCCTAAAGAGAACAGTGGTGTCAGACCCCAGTCATCCTAAGGAGAACAGTGGTGTCAGATACCAGTCGCCCTAAGGAGTACAGTGGTGTCAGAGACCAGTCATTCTAAAGAGAACAGTGGTGTCAGAGACCAATCATCCTAAGGAGAACAGTGGTGTCAGATACCAGTCGTTCTAAGGAGAACAGTGGTGTCAGATACCAGTCATCCTAAGGAGAACAGTGGTGTCAGATACCAGTCATCCTAAGGAGAACAGTGGTGTCAGATACCAGTCATCCTAAGGAGAACAGTGGTGTCAGATACCAGTCATCCTAAGGAGAACAGTGGTGTCAGATACCAGTCATCCTAAGGAGAACAGTGGTGTCAGATACCAGTCATCCTAAGGAGAACAGTGGTGTCAGATACCAGTCGTCCTAAGGAGAACAGTGGTGTCAGATACCAGTCATCCTAAGGAGAACAGTGGTGTCAGAGGCCAGTCATCCTAAGGAGAACAGTGGTGTCAGAGACCAGTCATCCTAAGGAGAACAGTGGTGTCAGATACCAGTCATCCTAAGGAGAACAGTGGTGTCAGATACCAGTCATCCTAAGGAGAACAGTGGTGTCAGATACCAGTCATCCTAAGGAGAACAGTGGTGTCAGATACCAGTCATCCTAAGGAGAACAGTGGTGTCAGATACCAGTCATCCTAAGGAGAACAGTGGTGTCAGAGACCAGTCATCCTAAGGAGAACAGTGGTGTCAGAGACCAGTCATCCTAAGGAGAACAGTGGTGTCAGATACCAGTCATCCTAAGGAGAACAGTGGTGTCAGATACCAGTCATCCTAAGGAGAACAGTGGTGTCAGAGACCAGTCATCCTAAGGAGAACAGTGGTGTCAGAGACCAGTCATCCTAAGGAGAACAGTGGTGTCAGAGACCAGTCATCCTATGGAGAACAGTGGTGTCAGAGACCAGTCATCCTAAGGAGAACATTGGTGTCAGAGACCAGTCGTCCTAAGGAGAACAGTGGTGTCAGAGACCAGTCATCCTAAGGAGAACATTGGTGTCAGAGACCAGTCATCCTAAGAAGAACAGTGGTGTCAGAGGCCAGTCATCCTAAGGAGAACAGTGGTGTCAGAGACCAGTCATCCTAAGGAGAACATTGGTGTCAGATACCAGTCGTCCTAAGGAGTGGCCTTACATGTGAACAAACAAACTGCTGAAAAGAAAACAGGGGAAGGTGTGCATATCTCAAAAGTGCAAAGTTCACAAACTGCCACTGACCAATCGGGACCCTGAACAGGCCTATTCCTGATAGTCTGGGAGAAGGGGGGTGGATGTTTCTATCAGTTTAGGAGAGAGGGGGTGGATGTTTGTATCAGTTTAGGAGATTTTTCTATCAGTTTAGGAGAGAGGGGTGGATGTTTCTATCAGTTTAGGAGAGAGGGGGTGGATGTTTCTATCAGTTTAGGAGAGAGGGGTGGATGTTTCTATCAGCGTTTAGGAGAGAGGGGTGGATGTTTCTATCAGTTTAGGAGAGAGGGGTGGATGTTTCTATCAGTTTAGGAGAGAGGGGTGGATGTTTCTATCAGTTTAGGAGATGTTTCTATCAGTTTATGAGAGAGGGGGTGGATGTTTCAATCAGTTTAGGAGAGAGGGGTGGATGTTTCTATTAGTTTAGGAGAGGGGTGGATGTTTCTATTAGTTTAGGAGAGGGGGTGGATGTTTCTAACAGTTTAGGAGAGAGGGGGTGGATGTTTCTATCAGTTTAGGAGAGAGGGGGTGGATGTTTCTATCAGTTTAGGAGAGGGGGTGGATGTTTCTATTAGTTTAGGAGAGAGGGGTGGATGTTTCTAACAGTTTAGAGAGAGGGGGTGGATGTTTCTATCAGTTTAGGAGAGGGGGTGGATGTTTCTATCAGTTTAGGAGAGAGGGGTGGATGTTTCTAACAGTTTAGGAGAGAGGGGTGGATGTTTCTAACAGTTTAGGAGAGAGGGGGGGATGTTTCTATCAGTTTAGGAGAGGGGTGGATGTTTCTATCAGTTTAGGAGAGAGGGGTGGATGTTTCTGTCAGTTTAGGAGAGAGGGGTGGATGTTTCTATCAGTTTAGGAGAGAGGGGTGGATGTTTCTATCAGTTTAGGAGAGAGGGGTGGATGTTTCTATCAGTTTAGGAGAGAGGGGTGGATGTTTCTATCAGTTTAGGAGAGAGGGGTGGATGTTTCTATCAGTTTAGGAGATGTTTCTATCAGTTTATGAGAGAGGGGTGGATGTTTCTATCAGTTTAGGAGAGAGGGGTGGATGTTTCTATCAGTTTAGGAGAGGGGGTGGATGTTTCTATTAGTTTAGGAGGGGGTGGATGTTTCTATCAGTTTAGGAGAGAGGGGTGGATGTTTCTATCAGTTTAGGAGAGAGGGGGTGGATGTTTCTATCAGTTTAGGAGAGGGGTGGATGTTTCTATCAGTTTAGGAGAGAGGGGGTGGATGTTTCTAACAGTTTAGGAGAGAGGGGTGGATGTTTCTAACAGTTTAGGAGAGAGGGGTGGATGTTTCTATCAGTTTAGGAGAGAGGGGTGGATGTTTCTAACAGTTTAGGAGAGAGGGGTGGATGTTTCTGTCAGTTTAGGAGAGAGGGGTGGATGTTTCTAACAGTTTAGGAGAGAGGGGTGGATGTTTCTATCAGTTTAGGAGAGAGGGGTGGATGTTTCTATCAGTTTAGGAGAGAGGGGTGGATGTTTCTATCAGTTTAGGAGAGAGGGGTGGATGTTTCTATCAGTTTAGGAGAGAGGGGTGGATGTTTCTATCAGTTTAGGAGAGAGGGGAGGATGGTTCTATCAGTTTAGGAGAGGGGGTGGATGTTTCTATTAGTTTAGGAGAGGGGTGGATGTTTCTATCAGTTTAGGAGAGAGGGGTGGATGTTTCTAACAGTTTAGGAGAGAGGGGTGGATGTTTCTATTAGTTTAGGAGAGAGGGGTGGATGTTTCTATTAGTTTAGGAGAGAGGGGTGGATGTTTCTATCAGTTTAGGAGAGAGGGGTGGATGTTTCTATCAGTTTAGGAGAGAGGGGTGGATGTTTCTATCAGTTTAGGAGATGTTTCTATCAGTTTAGGAGAGAGGGGTGGATGTTTCTATCAGTTTAGGAGAGAGGGGGGGATGTTTCTATCAGTTTAGGAGAGAGGGGGTGGATGTTTCTGTCAGTTTAGGAGAGAGGGGTGGATGTTTCTATCAGTTTAGGAGAGAGGGGTGGATGTTTCTAACAGTTTAGGCATAGGTGTTTTGAGAACAATATCCTTAAAACAAAAAATAACAATTCAAATCCTACTTTAAATATCTTTTCAAAATGAAAACGGTCCTTAACCTGGTTTGTATAGAAACCACCAACAGAGTCTATGTATTCTACACCTTCATCAGGTATGTAACAGAGTCTACACCTTCATCAGGTATGTAACAGAGTCTATGTATTCTACACCTTCATCAGGTATGTAACAGAGTCTACACCTTAATCAGGTATGTAACAGAGTCTACACCTTCATCAGGTATGTAACAGAGTCTACACCTTCATCAGGTATGTAACAGAGTCTACACCTTCATCAGGTATGTAACAGAGTCTATCTATTCTACACCTTCATCAGGTATGTAACAGAGTCTACACCTTCATCAGGTATGTAACAGAGTCTTCTCCTTCATCAGGTATGTAACAGAGTCTATCTATTCTACACCTTCATCAGGTATGTAACAGAGTCTACACCTTCATCAGGTATGTAACAGAGTCTACACCTTCATCAGGTATGTAACAGAGTCTACACCTTCATCAGGTATGTAACAGAGTCTATCTATTCTACACCTTCATCAGGTATGTAACAGAGTCTACACCTTCATCAGGTATGTAACAGAGTCTACACCTTCATCAGGTATGTAACAGAGTCTACACCTTCATCAGGTATGTAACAGAGTCTATCTATTCTACACCTTCATCAGGTATGTAACAGAGTCTACACCTTCATCAGGTATGTAACAGAGTCTACACCTTCATCAGGTATGTAACACGATCTACACCTTCATCAGGTATGTAACAGAGTCTATCTATTCTACACCTTCATCGGGTATGTAACAGAGTCTACACCTTCGTCAGTTATTTAACAGAGTCTACACCTTCGTCAGGTATGTAACAGAGTCTACACCTTCGTCAGGTATGTAACAGAGTCTATCTATTCTACACCTTCATCAGGTATGTAACAGAGTCTATCTATTCTACACCTTCATCAGGTATGTAACAGAGTCTACACCTTCATCAGGTATGTAACAGAGTCTACACCTTCATCAGGTATGTAACAGAGTCTACTCCTTCATCAGGTATGTAACAGAGTCTATCTATTCTACACCTTCATCAGGTATGTAACAGAGTCTACACCTTCATCAGGTATGTAACAGAGTCTATCTATTCTACACCTTCATCAGGTATGTAACAGAGTCTACACCTTCATCAGGTATGTAACAGAGTCTACACCTTCATCAGGTATGTAACAGAGTCTACACCTTCATCAGGTATGTAACAGAGTCTATCTATTCTACACCTTCATCAGGTATGTAACAGAGTCTACACCTTCATCAGGTATGTAACAGAGTCAATGTATTCTACACCTTCATCAGGTATGTAACAGAGTCTACACCTTCATCAGGTATGTAACAGAGTCTACACCTTCATCAGGTATGTAACACGATCTACACCTTCATCAGGTATGTAACAGAGTCTACACCTTCATCAGTTATGTAACAGAGTCTACCTCTTCATCAGGTATGTAACAGAGTCTACACCTTCATCAGGTATGTAACAGAGTCTATGTATTCTACACCTTCATCAGGTATGTAACAGAGTCTACACCTTCATCAGGTATGTAACAGAGTCTATGTATTCTACACCTTCATCAGGTATGTAACAGAGTCTACACCTTCATCAGGTATGTAACAGAGTCTATGTATTCTACACATTCATCAGGTATGTAACAGAGTCTATCTATTCTACACCTTCATCAGGTATGTAACAGAGTCTACACCTTCATCAGGTATGTAACAGAGTCTACACCTTCATCAGGTATGTAACAGAGTCTACACCTTCATCAGGTATGTAACAGAGTCTATGTATTCTACACCTTCATCAGATATGTAACATAGTCTATCTATTCTACACCTTCATCAGGTATGTAACAGAGTCTACACCTTCATCAGGTATGTAACAGAGTCTACTCCTTCATCAGGTATGTAACAGAGTCTACACCTTCATCAGGTATGTAACAGAGTCTATCTATTCTACACCTTCATCAGGTATGTAACAGAGTCTACACCTTCATCAGGTATGTAACAGAGTCTATCTATTCTACACCTTCATCAGGTATGTAACAGAGTCTACACCTTCATCAGGTATGTAACAGAGTCTACACCTTCATCAGGTATGTAACAGAGTCTACACCTTCATCAGGTATGTAACAGAGTCTATCTATTCTACACCTTCATCAGGTATGTAACAGAGTCTACACCTTCATCAGGTATGTAACAGAGTCTATCTATTCTACACCTTCATCAGGTATGTAACAGAGTCTACACCTTCATCAGGTATGTAACAGAGTCTACACCTTCATCAGGTATGTAACAGAGTCTACACCTTCATCAGGTATGTAACAGAGTCTACATCAGTTATCTAACAGAGTCTACCTCTTCATCAGGTATGTAACAGAGTCTACACCTTCATCAGGTATGTAACAGAGTCTATGTATTCTACACCTTCATCAGGTATGTAACAGAGTCTACACCTTCATCAGGTATGTAACAGAGTCTATGTATTCTACACCTTCATCAGGTATGTAACAGAGTCTACACCTTCATCAGGTATGTAACAGAGTCTATGTATTCTACACATTCATCAGGTATGTAACAGAGTCTATCTATTCTACACCTTCATCAGGTATGTAACAGAGTCTACACCTTCATCAGGTATGTAACAGAGTCTACTCCTTCATCAGGTATGTAACAGAGTCTACTCCTTCATCAGGTATGTAACACGGTCTACACCTTCGTCAGGTATGTAACAGAGTCTACACCTTCATCAGGTATGTAACAGAGTCTACACCTTCATCAGGTATGTAACAGAGTCTATCTATTCTACACCTTCATCAGGTATGTAACAGAGTCTACACCTTCATCAGGTATGTAACAGAGTCTACACCTTCATCAGGTATGTAACAGAGTCTACACCTTCATCAGGTATGTAACAGAGTCTACACCTTCATCAGGTATGTAACAGAGTCTACACCTTCATCAGGTATGTTCTACACCTTCATCAGGTATGTAACTATCTAGTCTACACCTTCATCAGGTATGTAACAGAGTCTATCTATTCTACACCTTCATCAGGTATGTAACAGAGTCTACACCTTCATCAGGTATGTAACAGAGTCTACACCTTCATCAGGTATGTAACAGAGTCTATCTATTCTACACCTTCATCAGGTATGTAACAGAGTCTACACCTTCATCAGGTATGTAACAGAGTCTACACCTTCATCAGGTATGTAACACGAGTCTACACCTTCATCAGGTATGTAACAGAGTCTACACATTCATCAGGTATGTAACAGAGTCTACACCTTCATCAGGTATGTAACAGAGTCTACACCTTCATCAGGTATGTAACAGAGTCTATGTATTCTACAACTTCATCAGGTATGTAACAGAGTCTATGTATTCTACACCTTCATCAGGTATGTAACAGAGTCTACACCTTCATCAGGTATGTAACAGAGTCTATCTATTCTACACCTTCATCAGGTATGTAACAGAGTCTACACCTTCATCAGGTATGTAACAGAGTCTACACCTTCATCAGGTATGTAACAGAGTCTATCTATTCTACACCTTCATCAGGTATGCAACACGGTCTACACCTTCATCAGGTATGTAACAGAGTCTACACCTTCATCAGGTATGTAACAGAGTCTACACCTTCATCAGGTATGTAACAGAGTCTACACCTTCATCAGGTATGTAACAGAGTCTATCTATTCTACACCTTCATCAGGTATGTAACAGAGTCTACACCTTCATCAGGTATGTAACAGTCTATCTAGTCTACACCTTCATCAGGTATGTAACAGAGTCTATTCTACACCTTCATCAGGTATGTAACAGAGTCTACACCTTCATCAGGTATGTAACAGAGTCTATCTATTCTACACCTTCATCAGGTATGTAACAGAGTCTACACCTTCATCAGGTATGTAACAGAGTCTACACCTTCATCAGGTATGTAACAGTCTATCTACACCTTCATCAGGTATGTAACAGAGTCTATGTATTCTACACCTTCATCAGGTATGTAACAGGTAGTCTACACCTTCATCAGGTATGTAACAGAGTCTACACACCTTCATCAGAGGTATGTAACAGAGTCTACACCTTCATCAGGTATGTAACAGAGTCTATCTATTAACAGAGTCTACACCTTCATCAGGTATGTAACAGAGTCTACACCTTCATCAGGTATGTAACAGAGTCTACACCTTCATCAGGTATGTAACAGAGTCTATCTATTCTACACCTTCATCAGGTATGTAACAGAGTCTACACCTTCATCAGGTATGTAACAGAGTCTACACCTTCATCAGGTATGTAACAGAGTCTACACCTTCATCAGGTATGTAACAGAGTCTACACCTTCATCAGGTATGTAACAGAGTCTACACCTTCATCAGGTATGTAACAGAGTCTACACCTTCATCAGGTATGTAACAGAGTCTATCTATTCTACACCTTCATCAGTATGTAACAGAGTCTACACCTTCATCAGGTATGTAACAGAGTCTACACCTTCATCAGGTATGTAACAGAGTCTACACCTTCATCAGGTATGTAACAGAGTCTATCTATTCTACACCTTCATCAGGTATGTAACAGAGTCTACACCTTCATCAGGTATGTAACAGAGTCTATTCTACACCTTCATCAGGTATGTAACAGAGTCTACACCTTCATCAGGTATGTAACAGAGTCTACACCTTCATCAGGTATGTAACAGAGTCTACACCTTCATCAGGTATGTAACAGAGTCTACACCTTCATCAGGTATGTAACAGAGTCTATCTATTCTACACCTTCATCAGGGTAGTCTGTACCTTCAGAGTCTGTAACAGTCTACATTCCTTCATCAGGTATGTAACAGAGTCTACACCTTCATCAGGTATGTCTACACCTTATCAGGTACAGAGTCTATCTATTCTACACCTTCATCAGGTATGTAACAGAGTCTACACCTTCATCAGGTATGTAACAGAGTCTACACCTTCATCAGGTATGTAACAGAGTCTACACCTTCATCAGGTATGTAACAGAGTCTATCTATTCTACACCTTCATCAGGTATGTAACAGAGTCTACACCTTCATCAGGTATGTAACAGAGTCTATGTATTCTACACCTTCATCAGGTATGTAACAGAGTCTACACCTTCATCAGGTATGTAACAGAGTCTATGTATTCTACACCTTCATCAGGTATGTAACAGAGTCTATCTATTCTACACCTTCATCAGGTATGTAACAGAGTCTACACCTTCATCAGGTATGTAACAGAGTCTACTCCTTCATCAGGTATGTAACAGAGTCTACTCCTTCATCAGGTATGTAACACGGTCTACACCTTCATCAGGTATGTAACAGAGTCTACACCTTCATCAGGTATGTAACAGAGTCTACACCTTCATCAGGTATGTAACAGAGTCTATCATTCCTTCATCAGGTATGTAACAGAGTCTACACCTTCATCAGGTATGTAACAGAGTCTACACCTTCATCAGGTATGTAACAGAGTCTACTCCTTCATCAGGTATGTAACAGAGTCTACACCTTCATCAGGTATGTAACAGAGTCTATCTATTCTACACCTTCATCAGGTATGTAACAGAGTCTACACCTTCATCAGGTATGTAACAGAGTCTATCTATTCTACACCTTCATCAGGTATGTAACAGAGTCTACACCTTCATCAGGTATGTAACAGAGTCTCTATCAGGTATGTAACACGGTCTACACCTTCATCAGGTATGTAACAGAGTCTACACCTTCATCAGGTATGTAACAGAGTCTACACCTTCATCAGGTATGTAACAGAGTCTACACCTTCATCAGGTATGTAACAGAGTCTACACCTTCATCAGGTATGTAACAGATCTACACCTTCATCAGGTATGTAACAGAGTCTACACCTTCATCAGGTATGTAACAGAGTCTACACCTTCATCAGGTATGTAACAGAGTCTACACCTTCATCAGGTATGTAACAGAGTCTATCTAGTCTACACCTTCATCAGGTATGTAACAGAGTCTATCTATTCTACACCTTCATCAGGTATGTAACAGAGTCTATCTATTCTACACCTTCATCAGGTATGCAACACGGTCTACACCTTCATCAGGTATGTAACAGAGTCTACACCTTCATCAGGTATGTAACAGAGTCTATCTATTCTACACCTTCATCAGGTATGTAACAGAGTCTATATATTCTACACCTTCATCAGGTATGTAACAGAGTCTATGTATTCTACACCTTCATCAGGTATGTAACAGAGTCTACACCTTCATCAGGTATGTAACAGAGTCTATCTATTCTACACCTTCATCAGGTATGTAACAGAGTCTACACCTTCATCAGGTATGTAACAGAGAGTCTATCTATTCTACACCTTCATCAGGTATGTAACACGGTCTACACCTTCATCAGGTATGTAACAGAGTCTATCTATTCCTTCATCAGGTATGTAACAGAGTCTACACCTTCATCAGGTATGTAACAGAGTCTACACCTTCATCAGGTATGTAACAGAGTCTATCTATTCTACACCTTCATCAGGTATGTAACACGGTCTACACCTTCATCAGGTATGTAACAGAGTCTACTCCTTCATCAGGTATGTAACAGAGTCTACACCTTCATCAGGTATGTAACAGAGTCTACACCTTCATCAGGTATGTAACAGAGTCTATCTATTCTACACCTTCATCAGGTATGTAACAGAGTCTACACCTTCATCAGGTATGTAACAGAGTCTATGTATTCTACACCTTCATCAGGTATGTAACAGAGTCTATCTATTCTACACCTTCATCAGGTATGTAACAGAGTCTACACCTTCATCAGGTATGTAACAGAGTCTATCTATTCTACACCTTCATCAGGTATGTAACAGAGTCTACACCTTCATCAGGTATGTAACAGAGTCTACACCTTCATCAGGTATGTAACAGAGTCTATCTAGTCTACACCTTCATCAGGTATGCAACACGGTCTACACCTTCATCAGGTATGTAACAGAGTCTACACCTTCATCAGGTATGTAACAGAGTCTACTCCTTCATCAGGTATGTAACAGAGTCTACTCCTTCATCAGGTATGTAACAGAGTCTACACCTTCATCAGGTATGTAACAGAGTCTACACCTTCATCAGGTATGTAACAGAGTCTATCTATTCTACACCTTCATCAGATATGTAACAGAGTCTACTCCTTCATCAGGTATGTAACAGAGTCTACACCTTCATCAGGTATGTAACAGAGTCTACACCTTCATCAGGTATGTAACAGAGTCTATCTATTCTACACCTTCATCAGGTATGTAACAGAGTCTACACCTTCATCAGGTATGTAACAGAGTCTACACCTTCATCAGGTATGTAACAGAGTCTACACCTTCATCAGGTATGTAACAGAGTCTATCTATTCTACACCTTCATCAGGTATGTAACAGAGTCTACACCTTCATCAGGTATGTAACAGAGTCTACTCCTTCATCAGGTATGTAACAGAGTCTATCTATTCTACACCTTCATCAGGTATGTAACACGATCTACACCTTCATCAGGTATGTAACAGAGTCTACACCTTCATCAGGTATGTAACACGATCTACACCTTCATCAGGTATGTAACAGAGTCTATCTATTCTACACCTTCATCGGGTATGTAACAGAGTCTACACCTTCGTCAGTTATGTAACAGAGTCTACACCTTCGTCAGGTATGTAACAGAGTCTACACCTTCATCAGGTATGTAACAGAGTCTATCTATTCTACACCTTCATCAGGTATGTAACAGAGTCTACACCTTCATCAGGTATGTAACAGAGTCTACACCTTCATCAGGTATGTAACACGATCTACACCTTCATCAGGTATGTAACAGAGTCTACACCTTCGTCAGTTATGTAACAGAGTCTACTCCTTCATCAGGTATGTAACAGAGTCTACACCTTCATCAGGTATGTAACAGAGTCTATCTATTCTACATCTTCATCAGGTATGTAACAGAGTCTACACCTTCATCAGGTATGTAACAGAGTCTATCTATTCTACACCTTCATCAGGTATGTAACAGAGTCTACACCTTCATCAGGTATGTAACAGAGTCTATCTATTCTACACCTTCATCAGGTATGTAACAGAGTCTACACCTTCATCAGGTATGTAACACGGTCTACACCTTCATCAGGTATGTAACACGATCTACACCTTCATCAGGTATGTAACAGAGTCTACACCTTCATCAGGTATGTAACAGAGTCTACACCTTCATCAGGTATGTAACAGAGTCTACTCCTTCATCAGGTATGTAACAGAGTCTATCTATTCTACACCTTCATCAGGTATGTAACACGATCTACACCTTCATCAGGTATGTAACAGAGTCTACACCTTCATCAGGTATGTAACAGAGTCTATCTATTCTACACTTTCATCAGGTATGTAACAGAGTCTACACCTTCATCAGGTATGTAACAGAGTCTATCTATTCTACACCTTCATCAGGTATGTAACAGAGTCTATCTATTCTACACCTTCATCAGGTATGTAACAGAGTCTATCTATTCTACACCTTCATCAGGTATGTAACAGAGTCTACTCCTTCATCAGGTATGTAACAGAGTCTACACCTTCATCAGGTATGTAACAGAGTCTATGTATTCTACACCTTCATCAGGTATGTAACAGAGTCTACACCTTCATCAGGTATGTAACAGAGTCTATCTATTCTACACCTTCATCAGGTATGTAACAGAGTCTACACCTTCATCAGGTATGTAACAGAGTCTACTCCTTCATCAGGTATGTAACAGAGTCTACACCTTCATCAGGTATGTAACAGAGTCTATCTATTCTACACCTTCATCAGGTATGTAACAGAGTCTACACCTTCATCAGGTATGTAACAGAGTCTATCTATTCTACACCTTCATCAGGTATGTAACAGAGTCTACACCTTCATCAGGTATGTAACAGAGTCTATCTATTCTACACCTTCATCAGGTATGTAACAGAGTCTACACCTTCATCAGGTATGTAACAGAGTCTACACCTTCATCAGGTATGTAACAGAGTCTATGTATTCTACACCTTCATCAGGTATGTAACAGAGTCTACACCTTCATCAGGTATGTAACAGAGTCTACACCTTCATCAGGTATGTAACAGAGTCTACACCTTCATCAGGTATGTAACAGAGTCTACACCTTCATCAGGTATGTAACAGATCTACACCTTCATCAGGTATGTAACAGAGTCTACACCTTCATCAGGTATGTAACAGAGTCTATCTATTCTACACCTTCATCAGGTATGTAACAGAGTCTACACCTTCATCAGGTATGTAACAGAGTCTATGTATTCTACAC
This sequence comes from Oncorhynchus keta, assembly GCF_023373465.1. Taxonomy (NCBI): domain Eukaryota; kingdom Metazoa; phylum Chordata; class Actinopteri; order Salmoniformes; family Salmonidae; genus Oncorhynchus; species Oncorhynchus keta. Next base: position 4,433,630 of record NC_068447.1, on the reverse strand, counting down.
CTTCATCAGGTATGTAACAGAGTCTATGTATTCTACACCTTCATCAGGTATGTAACAGAGTCTATCTATTCTACACCTTCATCAGGTATGTAACAGAGTCTACACATTCATCAGGTATGTAACAGAGTCTACACCTTCATCAGGTATGTAACAGAGTCTATGTATTCTACACCTTCATCAGGTATGTAACAGAGTCTATGTATTCTACAACTTCATCAGGTATGTAACAGAGTCTATGTATTCTACACCTTCATCAGGTATGTAACAGAGTCTACACCTTCATCAGGTATGTAACAGAGTCTATCTATTCTACACCTTCATCAGGTATGTAACAGAGTCTACACCTTCATCAGGTATGTAACAGAGTCTACATTCCTTCATCAGGTATGTAACAGAGTCTACACCTTCATCAGGTATGTAACAGAGTCTATGTATTCTACTCCTTCATCAGGTATGTAACAGAGTCTACACCTTCATCAGGTATGTAACAGAGTCTACACCTTCATCAGGTATGTAACAGAGTCTATCTATTCTACACCTTCATCAGGTATGTAACAGAGTCTACACCTTCATCAGGTATGTAACAGAGTCTATGTATTCTACACCTTCATCAGGTATGTAACAGAGTCTATCTATTCTACACTTTCATCAGGTATGTAACAGAGTCTACACCTTCATCAGGTATGTAACAGAGTCTATCTATTCTACACCTTCATCAGGTATGTAACAGAGTCTACACCTTCATCAGGTATGTAACAGAGTCTACCTTCATCAGGTAGAGTCTATCTATTCTACACCTTCATCAGGTATGCAACACGGTCTACACCTTCATCAGGTATGTAACAGAGTCTACACCTTCATCAGGTATGTAACAGAGTCTACACCTTCATCAGGTATGTAACAGAGTCTACACCTTCATCAGGTATGTAACAGAGTCTACACCTTCATCAGGTATGTAACAGAGTCTACACCTTCATCAGGTATGTAACAGAGTCTATCTATTCTACACCTTCATCAGGTATGTAACAGAGTCTACACCTTCATCAGGTATGTAACAGAGTCTACACCTTCATCAGGTATGTAACAGAGTCTATCTATTCTACACCTTCATCAGGTATGTAACAGAGTCTACACCTTCATCAGGTATGTAACAGAGTCTACACCTTCATCAGGTATGTAACAGAGTCTACACCTTCATCAGGTATGTAACAGAGTCTACACCTTCATCAGGTATGTAACAGAGTCTATCTATTCTACACCTTCATCAGGTATGTAACAGAGTCTACACCTTCATCAGGTATGTAACAGAGTCTACACCTTCATCAGGTATGTAACAGAGTCTATCTATTCTACACCTTCATCAGGTATGTAACAGAGTCTACACCTTCATCAGGTATGTAACAGAGTCTACACCTTCATCAGGTATGTAACAGAGTCTACACCTTCATCAGGTATGTAACAGAGTCTATCTATTCTACACCTTCATCGGGTATGTAACAGAGTCTACACCTTCGTCAGTTATGTAACAGAGTCTACACCTTCGTCAGGTATGTAACAGAGTCTACACCTTCATCAGGTATGTAACAGAGTCTATCTATTCTACACCTTCATCAGGTATGTAACAGAGTCTACACCTTCATCAGGTATGTAACAGAGTCTACACCTTCGTCAGGTATGTAACAGAGTCTACACCTTCATCAGGTATGTAACACGATCTACACCTTCATCAGGTATGTAACAGAGTCTATCTATTCTACACCTTCATCGGGTATGTAACAGAGTCTACACCTTCGTCAGTTATGTAACAGAGTCTACACCTTCGTCAGGTATGTAACAGAGTCTACACCTTCGTCAGGTATGTAACAGAGTCTATCTATTCTACACCTTCATCAGGTATGTAACAGAGTCTATCTATTCTACACCTTCATCAGGTATGTAACAGAGTCTACACCTTCATCAGGTATGTAACAGAGTCTATCTATTCTACACCTTCATCAGGTATGTAACAGAGTCTACACCTTCATCAGGTATGTAACAGAGTCTACACCTTCATCAGGTATGTAACAGAGTCTACACCTTCATCAGGTATGTAACAGAGTCTATCTATTCTACACCTTCATCAGGTATAACAGAGTCTACACCTTCACAGGTATGTAACAGAGTCTATGTATTCTACACCTTCATCAGGTATGTAACAGAGTCTACACCTTCATCAGGTATGTAACAGAGTCTACACCTTCATCAGGTATGTAACAGAGTCTACACCTTCATCAGGTATGTAACAGAGTCTACACCTTCATCAGGTATGTAACAGAGTCTACCTCTTCATCAGGTATGTAACAGAGTCTACACCTTCATCAGGTATGTAACAGAGTCTATTCTACACCTTCATCAGGTATGTAACAGAGTCTATTCTACACCTTCATCAGGTATGTAACAGAGTCTACACCTTCATCAGGTATGTAACAGAGTCTATGTATTCTACACCTTCATCAGGTATGTAACAGAGTCTACACCTTCATCAGGTATGTAACAGAGTCTATGTATTCTACACATTCATCAGGTATGTAACAGAGTCTATCTATTCTACACCTTCATCAGGTATGCAACACGGTCTACACCTTCATCAGGTATGTAACAGAGTCTACACCTTCATCAGGTATGTAACAGAGTCTATCTATTCTACACCTTCATCAGGTATGTAACAGAGTCTATATATTCTACACCTTCATCAGGTATGTAACAGAGTCTACACCTTCATCAGGTATGTAACAGAGTGTACTCCTTCATCAGGTATGTAACAGAGTCTACACCTTCATCAGGTATGTAACAGAGTCTATCTATTCTACACTTTCATCAGGTATGTAACAGAGTCTACACCTTCATCAGGTATGTAACAGAGTCTATCTATTCTACACCTTCATCAGGTATGTAACAGAGTCTACACCTTCATCAGGTATGTAACAGAGTCTACACCTTCATCAGGTATGTAACAGAGTCTACACCTTCATCAGGTATGTAACAGAGTCTATCTATTCTACACCTTCATCAGGTATGTAACAGAGTCTACACCTTCATCAGGTATGTAACAGAGTCTATGTATTCTACACCTTCATCAGGTATGTAACAGAGTCTACACCTTCATCAGGTATGTAACAGAGTCTACACCTTCATCAGGTATGTAACACGATCTACACCTTCATCAGGTATGTAACAGAGTCTACACCTTCATCAGTTATGTAACAGAGTCTACCTCTTCATCAGGTATGTAACAGAGTCTACACCTTCATCAGGTATGTAACAGAGTCTATCTATTCTACACCTTCATCAGGTATGTAACAGAGTCTATGTATTCTACACCTTCATCAGGTATGTAACAGAGTCTACACCTTCATCAGGTATGTAACAGAGTCTATGTATTCTACACCTTCATCAGGTATGTAACAGAGTCTACACCTTCATCAGGTATGTAACAGAGTCTATGTATTCTACACCTTCATCAGGTATGTAACAGAGTCTACACCTTCATCAGGTATGTAACAGAGTCTATCTATTCTACACCTTCATCAGGTATGTAACAGAGTCTACACCTTCATCAGGTATGTAACAGAGTCTATCTATTCTACACCTTCATCAGGTATGTAACAGAGTCTATCTATTCTACACCTTCATCAGGTATGTAACAGAGTCTACACCTTCATCAGGTATGTAACAGAGTCTACACCTTCATCAGGTATGTAACAGAGTCTACTCCTTCATCAGGTATGTAACACGGTCTACACCTTCATCAGGTATGTAACAGAGTCTACACCTTCATCAGGTATGTAACAGAGTCTACACCTTCATCAGGTATGTAACAGAGTCTATCTATTCTACACCTTCATCAGGTATGTAACAGAGTCTACACCTTCATCAGGTATGTAACAGAGTCTACACCTTCATCAGGTATGTAACACGATCTACACCTTCATCAGGTATGTAACAGAGTCTACACCTTCGTCAGTTATGTAACAGAGTCTACTCCTTCATCAGGTATGTAACAGAGTCTACACCTTCATCAGGTATGTAACAGAGTCTATCTATTCTACACCTTCATCAGGTATGTAACAGAGTCTATCTATTCTACACCTTCATCAGGTATGTAACAGAGTCTACACCTTCATCAGGTATGTAACAGAGTCTATCTATTCTACACCTTCATCAGGTATGTAACAGAGTCTACACCTTCATCAGGTATGTAACACGGTCTACACCTTCATCAGGTATGTAACACGATCTACACCTTCATCAGGTATGTAACAGAGTCTACACATTCATCAGGTATGTAACAGAGTCTACACCTTCATCAGGTATGTAACAGAGTCTACACCTTCATCAGGTATGTAACACGGTCTACACCTTCATCAGGTATGTAAGTCACGATCTACACCTTCATCAGGTATGTAACAGAGTCTACACCTTCATCAGGTATGTAACAGAGTCTATCTATTCTACACCTTCATCAGGTATGTAACAGAGTCTACACCTTCATCAGGTATGTAACAGAGTCTATCTATTCTACACCTTCATCAGGTATGTAACAGAGTCTACACCTTCATCAGGTATGTAACAGAGTCTATCTATTCTACACCTTCATCAGGTATGTAACAGAGTCTATCTATTCTACACCTTCATCAGGTATGTAACAGAGTCTACACCTTCATCAGGTATGTAACAGAGTCTATCTATTCTACACCTTCATCAGGTATGTAACAGAGTCTACACCTTCATCAGGTATGTAACAGAGTCTACACCTTCATCAGGTATGTAACAGAGTCTACACCTTCATCAGGTATGTAACAGAGTCTATGTATTCTACACCTTCATCAGGTATGTAACAGAGTCTACACCTTCATCAGGTATGTAACAGAGTCTATGTATTCTACACCTTCATCAGGTATGTAACAGAGTCTACACCTTCATCAGGTATGTAACAGAGTCTATGTATTCTACACATTCATCAGGTATGTAACAGAGTCTATCTATTCTACACCTTCATCAGGTATGTAACAGAGTCTACACCTTCATCAGGTATGTAACAGAGTCTACTCCTTCATCAGGTATGTAACAGAGTCTACTCCTTCATCAGGTATGTAACACGGTCTACACCTTCGTCAGGTATGTAACAGAGTCTACACCTTCATCAGGTATGTAACAGAGTCTACACCTTCATCAGGTATGTAACAGAGTCTATCTATTCTACACCTTCATCAGGTATGTAACAGAGTCTACACCTTCATCAGGTATGTAAAGAGTCTACACCTTCATCAGGTATGTAACACGATCTACACCTTCATCAGGTATGTAACAGAGTCTACACCTTCGTCAGTTATGTAACAGAGTCTACTCCTTCATCAGGTATGTAACAGAGTCTACACCTTCATCAGGTATGTAACAGAGTCTATCTATTCTACATCTTCATCAGGTATGTAACAGAGTCTACACCTTCATCAGGTATGTAACAGAGTCTATCTATTCTACACCTTCATCAGGTATGTAACAGTCTACACCTTCATCAGGTATGTAACAGAGTCTATCTATTCTACACCTTCATCAGGTATGTAACAGAGTCTACACCTTCATCAGGTATGTAACACGGTCTACACCTTCATCAGGTATGTAACACGATCTACACCTTCATCAGGTATGTAACAGAGTCTACACATTCATCAGGTATGTAACAGAGTCTACACCTTCATCAGGTATGTAACAGAGTCTACACCTTCATCAGGTATGTAACACGGTCTACACCTTCATCAGGTATGTGATCTACACCTTCATCAGGTATGTAACAGAGTCTACACCTTCATCAGGTATGTAACAGAGTCACCTTCATCAGGTATGTAACAGAGTCTACTATTCTACACCTTCATCAGGTATCAGGTATCAGGTATAACAGAGTCTATGTATTCTACACCTTCATCAGGTATGTAACAGAGTCTGTATTCTACAACTTCATCAGGTATGTAACAGAGTCTATGTATTCTACACCTTCATCAGGTATGTAACAGAGTCTATCTATTCTACACCTTCATCAGGTATGTAACAGAGTCTACACCTTCATCAGGTATGTAACAGAGTCTATCTATTCTACACCTTCATCAGGTATGTAACAGAGTCTACACCTTCATCAGGTATGTAACAGAGTCTACACCTTCATCAGGTATGTAACACGATCTACACCTTCATCAGGTATGTAACAGAGTCTACACATTCATCAGGTATGTAACAGAGTCTACACCTTCATCAGGTATGTAACAGAGTCTATCTATTCTACACCTTCATCAGGTATGTAACAGAGTCTACACCTTCATCAGGTATGTAACAGAGTCTATGTATTCTACACCTTCATCAGGTATGTAACAGAGTCTACACCTTCATCAGGTATGTAACAGAGTCTATCTATTCTACACCTTCATCAGGTATGTAACAGAGTCTACACCTTCATCAGGTATGTAACAGAGTCTACACCTTCATCAGGTATGTAACAGAGTCTATCTATTCTACACCTTCATCAGGTATGTAACAGAGTCTACACCTTCATCAGGTATGTAACAGAGTCTACTCCTTCATCAGGTATGTGTCTACACCTTCATCAGGTATGTAACAGAGTCTACACCTTCATCAGGTATGTAACAGAGTCTACACCTTCATCAGGTATGTAACAGAGTCTATCTATTCTACACCTTCATCAGGTATGTAACAAGTCTATGAGTCTACACCTTCATCAGGTATGTAACAGAGTCTACACCTTCATCAGGTATGTAACAGAGTCTACACCTTCATCAGGTATGTAACAGAGTCTATCTATTCTACACCTTCATCAGGTATGCAACACGGTCTACACCTTCATCAGGTATGTAACAGAGTCTACACCTTCATCAGGTATGTAACAGAGTCTACTCCTTCATCAGGTATGTAACAGAGTCTACACCTTCATCAGGTATGTAACAGAGTCTACACCTTCATCAGGTATGTAACAGAGTCTACACCTTCATCAGGTATGTAACAGAGTCTACACCTTCATCAGGTATGTAACAGAGTCTACTCCTTCATCAGGTATGTAACAGAGTCTATCTATTCTACACCTTCATCAGGTATGTAACAGAGTCTACACCTTCATCAGGTATGTAACACGATCTACACCTTCATCAGGTATGTAACAGAGTCTACACCTTCATCAGGTATGTAACAGAGTCTACACCTTCATCAGGTATGTAACAGAGTCTATCTATTCTACACCTTCATCAGGTATGTAACAGAGTCTACACCTTCATCAGGTATGTAACAGAGTCTACACCTTCATCAGGTATGTAACAGAGTCTACACCTTCATCAGGTATGTAACAGAGTCTATCTATTCTACACCTTCATCAGGTATGTAACAGAGTCTACACCTTCATCAGGTATGTAACAGAGTCTACACCTTCATCAGGTATGTAACAGAGTCTATCTATTCTACACCTTCATCAGGTATGTAACAGTCTATCTATTCTACACCTTCATCAGGTATGTAACAGAGTCTACACCTTCATCAGGTATGTAACAGAGTCTATCTATTCTACACCTTCATCAGGTATGTAACAGAGTCTATCTATTCTACACCTTCATCAGGTATGTAACAGAGTCTACACCTTCATCAGGTATGTAACAGAGTCTATCTATTCTACACCTTCATCAGGTATGTAACAGAGTCTACACCTTCATCAGGTATGTAACAGAGTCTATCTATTCTACACCTTCATCAGGTATGTACCTTCATCAGAGTCTATGTATTCTACACCTTCATCAGGTATGTAACAGAGTCTACACCTTCATCAGGTATGTAACAGAGTCTATCTATTCTACACCTTCATCAGGTATGTAACATCAGGTAGTCTACACCTTCATCAGGTATGTAACAGAGTCTACACCTTCATCAGGTATGTAACAGAGTCTATTCTACACCTTCATCAGGTATGTAACAGAGTCTATCTATTCTACACCTTCATCAGGTATGTAACAGAGTCTACACCTTCATCAGGTATGTACAGAGTCTACACCTTCATCAGGTATGTAACAGAGTCTACACCTTCATCAGGTATGTAACAGACTCCTTCTAGTCTACACCTTCATCAGGTATGTAACAGAGTCTATCTATTCTACACCTTCATCAGATATGTAACAGAGTCTACACCTTCATCAGGTATGTAACAGAGTCTATGTATTCTACAACTTCATCAGGTATGTAACAGAGTCTATGTATTCTACACCTTCATCAGGTATGTAACAGAGTCTACACCTTCATCAGGTATGTAACAGAGTCTATCTATTCTACACCTTCATCAGGTATGTAACAGAGTCTACACCTTCATCAGGTATGTAACAGAGTCTACACCTTCATCAGGTATGTAACAGAGTCTATCTATTCTACACCTTCATCAGGTATGCAACACGGTCTACACCTTCATCAGGTATGTAACAGAGTCTACACCTTCATCAGGTATGTAACAGAGTCTACTCCTTCATCAGGTATGTAACAGAGTCTACTCCTTCATCAGGTATGTAACAGAGTCTACACCTTCATCAGGTATGTAACAGAGTCTATCTATTCTACACCTTCATCAGGTATGTAACAGAGTCTACACCTTCATCAGGTATGTAACAGAGTCTACTCCTTCATCAGGTATGTAACAGAGTCTACACCTTCATCAGGTATGTAACAGAGTCTACACCTTCATCAGGTATGTAACAGAGTCTATATATTCTACACCTTCATCAGATATGTAACAGAGTCTACACCTTCATCAGGTATGTAACAGAGTCTACACCTTCATCAGGTATGTAACAGAGTCTACACCTTCATCAGGTATGTAACAGAGTCTATCTATTCTACACTTTCATCAGGTATGTAACAGAGTCTACACCTTCATCAGGTATGTAACAGAGTCTACACCTTCATCAGGTATGTAACAGAGTCTACACCTTCATCAGGTATGTAACAGAGTCTACACCTTCATCAGGTATGTAACAGAGTCTACACCTTCATCAGGTATGTAACAGAGTCTACACCTTCATCAGGTATGTAACAGAGTCTATCTAGTCTACACCTTCATCAGGTATGTAACAGAGTCTATCTATTCTACACCTTCATCAGGTATGTAACAGAGTCTATCTATTCTACACCTTCATCAGGTATGCAACACGGTCTACACCTTCATCAGGTATGTAACAGAGTCTACACCTTCATCAGGTATGTAACAGAGTCTACTCCTTCATCAGGTATGTAACAGAGTCTATCTATTCTACACCTTCATCAGGTATGTAACAGAGACTACTCCTTCATCAGGTATGTAACAGAGTCTACTCCTTCATCAGGTATGTAACAGAGTCTACACCTTCATCAGGTATGTAACAGAGTCTATCTATTCTACACCTTCATCAGGTATGTAACAGAGTCTACACCTTCATCAGGTATGTAACAGAGTCTACACCTTCATCAGGTATGTAACAGAGTCTACACCTTCATCAGGTATGTAACAGAGTCTATCTATTCTACACCTTCATCAGGTATGTAACAGAGTCTATCTATTCTACACCTTCATCAGGTATGTAACAGAGTCTACTCCTTCATCAGGTATGTAACAGAGTCTACACCTTCATCAGGTATGTAACAGAGTCTATGTATTCTACACCTTCATCAGGTATGTAACAGAGTCTACACCTTCATCAGGTATGTAACAGAGTCTATCTATTCTACACCTTCATCAGGTATGTAACAGAGTCTACACCTTCATCAGGTATGTAACAGAGTCTATCTATTCTACACCTTCATCAGGTATGTAACAGAGTCTACACCTTCATCAGGTATGTAACAGAGTCTATCTATTCTACACCTTCATCAGGTATGTAACAGAGTCTACTCCTTCATCAGGTATGTAACAGAGTCTACACCTTCATCAGGTATGTAACAGAGTCTATGTATTCTACACCTTCATCAGGTATGTAACAGAGTCTACACCTTCATCAGGTATGTAACAGAGTCTATCTATTCTACACCTTCATCAGGTATGTAACAGAGTCTACACCTTCATCAGGTATGTAACAGAGTCTACACCTTCATCAGGTATGTAACAGAGTCTACACCTTCATCAGGTATGTAACAGAGTCTACTCCTTCATCAGGTATGTAACAGAGTCTACACCTTCATCAGGTATGTAACAGAGTCTATCTATTCTACACCTTCATCAGGTATGTAACAGAGTCTACACCTTCATCAGGTATGTAACAGAGTCTATCTATTCTACACCTTCATCAGGTATGTAACAGAGTCTACACCTTCATCAGGTATGTAACAGAGTCTACTCCTTCATCAGGTATGTAACAGAGTCTACACCTTCATCAGGTATGTAACAGAGTCTACTCCTTCATCAGGCATGTAACAGAGTCTACACCTTCATCAGGTATGTAACAGAGTCTATCTATTCTACACCTTCATCAGGTATGTAACAAGAGTCTACACCTTCATCAGGTATGTAACAGAGTCTATCTATTCTACACCTTCATCAGGTATGTAACAGAGTCTACACCTTCATCAGGTATGTAACAGAGTCTATCTATTCTACACCTTCATCAGGTATGTAACAGAGTCTATGTATTCTACACCTTCATCAGGTATGTAACAGAGTCTACACCTTCATCAGGTATGTAACAGAGTCTATCTAATAAAGTAGTCTGTCAAATAAAAGCTAAGAGTCTATATTTTGGGTGAAATTCAGGCATTCAGTAGATATGTTTTCCATCCTTAAAATTATAAATAATTTGATTTCTGAACATGCAGATGGATAAGGGGTCTTAAAAATAACCATCAACTAGAAAAAGTCTTGAAATGTATTAGAAATGCATAAAAACGTTATAATGATGAAGCAACGACCCCTGACAACATTTATGTTCAGTTTTGGAGAAATTATTTGCTTTCTGTAAGTTTAAGAAACATTGCCTAGTAACTTGTCATTCTGTTACCAAAACCCCCATATCTTCAAAATATTGTCTAATTTCTCTCCTTCATGAGGAGGGGGCTAATGAAAGTTCACTAGCACAGTAGAGCACAGTAGAGCACAGTACAGTAGAACACAGTAGAGCACAGTACAGTAGAACACAGTAGAGCACAGTACAGTAGAGCACAGTAGAGCACAGTAGAGCACAGTACAGTAGAACACAGTAGAGCACAGTAGAGCACAGTAGAGCACAGTAGAACACAGTAGAATACAATAGAACACAGTATAGTAGAACACAGTAGAGCACAGTAGAGCACAGTAGAGCACAGCACAGTAGAGCACAGTACAGTAGAGCACAGTAGAACACAGCACAGTAGAGCACAGTACAGTAGAGCACAGTAGAACACAGTAGAGCACAGTAGAGCACAGTAGAGCACAGTACAGTAGAGCACAGTAGAACACAGTAGAGCACAGCAGAGCACAGTAGAGCACAGTACAGTAGAACACAGTAGAGCACAGTAGAGCACAGTAGAGCACAGTACAGTAGAACACAGTAGAGCACAGTAGAGCACAGTAGAACACAGCACAGTAGAGTACAGTAGAACACAGTAGAACACAGCACAGTAGAGCACAGTAGAACACACACAGTACAGTATAGCACAGTAGAACACAGAACAGTAGAGCACAGTAGAACACAGTAGAGCACAGTAGAGCACCGTAGAACAACGCACAGTAGAGTACAGTAGAACACAGTAGAACACAGTAGAACACAGTACAGTATAGCACAGTAGAACACAGAATAGTAGAGCACAGTAGAGTACAGTACAGTAGAGCACAGTAGAGTAGAGCACAGTAGAACACAGTACAGTAGAACACAGTACAGTAGAGCACAGTAGAGCACACTACAGTAAAGTAGAGCGCAGGACAGTAAAGTAGAGCGCAGTACAGTAAAGTAGAGCGCAGTACAGTAAAGTAGAGTACAGTAGAGCACTGTACAGTAAAGTAGAGCACAGTACAGTAAAGTAGAGCGCAGTACAGTAGAGTAGAGCGCAGTACAGTAAAGCAGAGCGCAGTACAGTAGAGTAGAGCGCAGTACAGTAAAGCAGAGCGCAGTACAGTAGAGTAGAGCGCAGTACAGTAAAGCAGAGCGCAGTACAGTAGAGTAGAGCGCAGTACAGTAGAGTAGAGCGCAGTACAGTAGAGCGCAGTACAGTAAAGCAGAACGCAGTACAGTAGAGTAGAGCGCAGTACAGTAAAGCAGAGCGCAGTACAGTAGAGTAGAGCGCAGTACAGTAGAGTAGAGCGCAGTATAGTCAAGTAGAGCGCAGTACTACAGAGTCATAGTACTGTAAAGTACTGTAAAGTATCAAAGTATCAGAGTCCTAGTCCTGTAAAGTATCAGAGTCCTAGTCCTGTAAAGTATTAGAGTCGCAGTCCAGTAAAGTATCAGAGTCCTAGTCCTGTAAAGTATCAGAGTCCTAGTCCAGTAAAGTATCAGAGTCGTAGTCCTGTAAAGTATCAGAGTCCTAGTCCAGTAAAGTATCAGAGTCCTAGTCCAGTAAAGTATCAGAGTCGTAGTCCTGTAAAGTATCAGAGTCCTAGTCCTGTAAAGTATCACAGTTGTAGTCCAGTAAAGTATCAGAGTCCTAGTCCTGTAAAGTATCAGAGTCCTAGTACTGTAAAGTATCAGAGTCCTAGTACTGTAAAGTATCAGAGTCCTAGTCCAGTAAAGTATCAGAGTCCTAGTCCAGTAAAGTATCAGAGTCCTAGTCCTGTAAAGTATCAGAGTCCTAGTCCAGTAAAGTATCAGAGTCCTAGTCCTGTAAAGTATCAGAGTCCTAGTCCAGTAAAGTATCAGAGTCGTAGTCCTGTAAAGTATCAGAGTCCTAGTCCAGTAAAGTATCAGAGTCCTAGTCCAGTAAAGTATCAGAGTCCTAGTCCAGTAAAGTATCAGAGTCCTAGTCCTGTAAAGTATCAGAGTTAAGGTAATGTAAAGTATCAGAGTCCTAGTCCAGTAAAGTATCAGAGTCCTAGTCCTGTAAAGTATCAGAGTCCTAGTCCAGTAAAGTATCAGAGTCCTAGTCCAGTAAAGTATCAGAGTCCTAGTCCTGTAAAGTATCAGAGTTGTAGTACTGTAACTAAAACTTTCCCCCAATAAAGCAGCACATATCCATATAGATTCATGGAAACAAACATTTTGTTACGGTTTGAGGGTTGCATAATAATAAGCCAATCATAAGCCAGCTGGTTCACATGGAGAAGTGAACCAGACTACGTAGCCGTGGCAACACCCTTCTAGGAACACTCATAAAGCACTAGGTCACCGGTCCGGACTTATCAAAGACAAATAAAACAATCAGATAGTAGGGAATCTTAGGAGAGAGCTGCTTGTTGAGAGGTAAAGTCACGTAGAGCCATTTAGTATGGGCTTTGGTGCTGTAGAAAACAAAAGAACACAACAGAATGGTATTGAAAGAGAGGAGAAGAGAAGAGAGGAGAGGAGGGGAGAGGAGGGGAGGGGAGAGGAGAGGAGAGGAGAGGAGGGGAAGTGGAGAGGAGAGGAGAGGAGAGGAGAGGAGGGGAGGGGAGGGGAGAGGAGAGGGGAAAGGAGGGGAGGGAGGGGAGGGGAGAGGAGAGGAGAGGAGAGGAGAGGAGGGGAGGGGAGAGGAGAGGAGAGGGAGAGGAGAGGAGGGGAGAGGAGGGGGAGAGGAGGGGAGGAGAGGAGGGGAGGGGAGAGGAGAGGAGGAGAGGAGAGGAGAGGAGAGGAGAGGAGAGGGAGGAGGAGGAGGGGGAGGGGAGGGGGAGGAGAGGAGAGGAGAGAGGAGAGGAGAGGAGAGGAGAGGAGAGGAGAGGAGAGGAGAGGGAGAGGAGGGGAGGAGGAGGAGGGGAGGGAGGGGAGGGGAGGGGAGGGGAGGGGAGGGAGAGGAGGGAGAGGAGAGGAGAGGAGAGGAGAGGAGAGGAGAGAGGAGAGGAGGAGGAGGGAGGGGAGAGGGAGGGAGAGGAGGGGAGGGGAGAGGAGGGGAGGGGAGGGAGGGAGGAGGGAGGGAGGGGGAGGGAGGGGAGGGGAGGGGAGGGGAGGGAGGGGAAAGGAGGGGAGAGGAGGGGAGGGGAGGGAGGGGAGAGGAGAGGAGAGGAGAGGAGAGGAGGCGTGAATGGAGGAGTATAGGTCAGGTAAATGCTGACAGTGTAAGCAGGGATAATAAAGGACGACCCTCTACTGTCCTCGCATCTGATTGGACATCACATCGTTAGATAACCCAGAAACACAGACCTGTCTTTCAGACACGTACACTACATGACCAAAAGTACGTGGACAGCTGCTCATCCAACATCTCATTGCAAAATCATGGGCATTAATATGGAGTTGGTCCCCCACTTTGCTGCTATTACAGCCTCCACTCTTCTGGGAAGGCTTTCCACTAGATGTTGGAACATTGCTGCTATAACAGCCTCCACTCTTCTGGGAAGGCTTTCCACTAGATGTTGGAACATTGCTGCTATAACAGCCTCCACTCTTCTGGGAAGGCTTTCCACTAGATGTTGGAACATTGCTGCTATAACAGCCTCCACTCTTCTGGGAAGGCTTTCCACTAGATGTTGGAACATTGCTGCTATAACAGCCTCCACTCTTCTGGGAAGGCTTTCCACTAGATGTTGGAACATTGCTGCTATAACAGCCTCCACTCTTCTGGGAAGGCTTTCCACTAGATGTTGGAACATTGCTGCTATAACAGCCTCCGCTCTTCTGGGAAGGCTTTCCACTCGATGTTGGAACATTGCTGCTATAACAGCCTCCACTCTTTTGGGAAGGAGTTCTACTAGATGTTGGAACATTGCTGCTATAACAGCCTCCAGTCTTCTGGGAAGGCTTTCCACTAGATGTTGGAACATTACTGCTATAACAGCCTCCAGTCTTCTGGGAAGGCTTTCCACTCGATGTTGGAACATTGCTGCTATAACAGCCTCCACTCTTTTGGGAAGGAGTTCTACTAGATGTTGGAACATTGCTGCTATAACAGCCTCCAGTCTTCTGGGAAGGCTTTCCACTCAATGTTGGAACATTGCTGCTATAACAGCCTCCACTCTTCTGGGAAGGATTTCCACTCGATGTTGGGACATTGCTGCAGGGACTTGTTTCCATTCATCCACAAGTGATTAGGCCTGGCTCGCAGTCGGCGTTACAATTCATCCCAAAAGGTGTTCGATGGGGTTGAAGTCAGGGCTCTGTGCAGCTCAGTCAAGTTCTTTGTGAGCTTGTGTGGCCTACCACTTCGCGGCTGAGTTGTTGTTGCTCCTAGACATTTCCACTTCACAATAACAGCACCCACAGTTGACCGGGGAAGCTTTAGCAGAGCAGAGATTTGATGAACTGACTTGTTGGAAAGGTGGCATCTTATGATGGTGCCACGTTGAAAGTCACTGAGTTCTTCAGTCAGGCCATTCTTCTGCCGATATTTGTCTATGGAGATTGCATGGCTGTGTGCTCGAAATTATACACCTGTCAGCAACAGGTGTGGATAAAATTGCCGAATCCAGTAATTTGAAGAGGTGTCCACATACTTGTGTATATATATACATACAGAGCATTCGAAATGTATTCAGACACCTTGACTTTTTCACATTTTGTTACATTACAGCTTTTTCTAAAATGGATTAAATTGTTTTTATCCTCATCAATCTACACACCCCATAATGACATCACAATACCCCATAAATGACATCACAATACCCCATAAATTACATCACAATACCCCATAATGACGTCACAATACCCCATAATGACATCACAATACCCCATAATGACATGACAATACCCCATAATGACATCACAATACCCCATAATGACATGACAATACCCCATAATGACATCACAATACCCCATAATGACATCACAATGTCAAAGCAAAAATAGGTTTTTAGATTTATTTTCAAATGTATATAAAAATAATAATTGAAATATCACATTTACATTAGTATTCTGACGCTTTACTCAGTACTTTGTTTAAGTACCTTTGGCAGAGATTACAGCCTCGAGTCTTCTTGGGTATGATGCTACAAGCTTGCCACACCTGTATTTGGGGAATTTCTCCCATTCTTCTCTGCAGATCCTCTCAAGCTCTGTCAGGTTGGATGGGGAGCGTCATTTCATAGCTATCTCCAGAGATATTCGATCGGGTTCAAGTCCGGCCTCTGGCTGGGCCACTCAAGGACATTCGGAGACTTGTCCCAAAGTCACTCTTGCATTGTCTTGGCTGTGTGCTTAGGGTCGCTGTCCTATTGGAAGGTGAACCTTCGCCCCAGTCAGAGGTCCTGAGCGCTCTTGAGAAGGCTTTCATCAAGAAACTCTCTGTTCTTTGCTCCTTTCATCTTTCCCTCGATCCTGACTAGTCTCCCAGTCCCTGCTGCTGAAAAACATCCCCACAGCATGACGCTGCCACCACCATGCTTCACCGTAGGGATGGTGCCAGGTTTTCTCTAAACGTGATGCTTGGCATTCAGGCCAAAGAGTTCAATCTTGGTTTCATCAGACCAGAGAATCTTGTTTCTCGTGGTCTGAGAGTCTTTAGGTGCCTTTTGGCAAACTCCAAGCGGGCTTCCGTCTGGCCACTCTACCATATGCAGAGATAGTTGTCCTTCTGGAAGGTTCTCTCATCTCCACAGAGGAACTGATGATGGAGGCCACTGTGTTCTTGGGGAACTTCAATGCTGCACAATTTTGTTAGTACCCTTCCCCAGATCTGTGCCTCGACACAATCCTGTCTCAGGTCTCTACAGACAATTCCTTTGACCATAAAACCTGTTTTTGCTTTGTCATTATGGGGTACTGTGTGTAGATTCATGTAGAAAAACATGAATTTAATACATTTTAGAATATGGCTGTAACTTAACAAAATGTGGAAAAAGTCAAGGGGTCTGAATACTTTCTGAATCCACTGTATGTACCGAAGCACGTCTATAAGGCCACCTACCCATAATGCACTGCATACAGCAACCACCTCCCCCATAATACACTGCATACGGCAACCACCTCCCCCATAATGCACTGCATACGGCAACCACCTCCCCCATAATGCACTGCATACGGCAACCACCTCCCCCACAATGCACTGCATACGGCAACCACCTCCCCCATAATGCACTGCATACGGCAACCACCTCCCCCATAATGCACTGCATACGGCAACCACCTCCCCCATAATGCACTGCATACGGCAACCACCTCCCCCATAATGCACTGCATACGGCAACCACCTCCCCTATAATGCACTGCATACGGCAACCACCTCCCCCATAATGCACTGCATAAGGCAACCACCTCCCCCATAATGCACTGCATACGGCAACCACCTCCCCTATAATGCACTGCATACGGCAACCACCTCCCCCATAATGCACTGCATAAGGCAACCACCTCCCCCATAATGCACTGCATACGGCAACCACCTCCCCCATAATGCACTGCATACGGCAACCACCTCCCCCATAATGCACTGCATACGGCAACCACCTCCCCCATAATGCACTGCATACGGCAACCACCTCCCCCATAATGCACTGCATACGGCAACCACCTCCCCCATAATGCACTGCATACGGCAACCACCTCCCCCATTCATTGGTTGTGTAAAATTCAACAACAAACAAAGGTAAATAAAATGGTTAAATGCCTTGTTGTATTATAGGGTTAATACACGTTCTGTGGATGACTACTGCAGGGCAGATTACGACTTACTGCAGACACTTCTCTGCTCTGACATAGCTTTACCGACACTTTCAGTGTTACCGTGTTGGGTATAAAGTAGACCTTCAGTTCAGAGCGACTTTTACACGGCTCGTTGCAACCTGGTCTCAGAGCAGTTCGTATTATTCTGTACGTAAATCCGAAAGAACACTCTGTTTAGATATGATATGTTACGTTTGGTCTGGTTACATAAGACAGATGGTTTACTTACGGCAAAAAAACGAACGGAGGTTAGTCGGGGTCGATGGGTGGGGCGTATATTACGGACGTCTAACAACCCAAAGAATCTCAGACACCTGACGCAGACGACACCATTCTGTATACTTCAATCGATCGCTGCCCGCACCTGCCCGCCCGTCCAACATCACTACTCTGGACGGCTCTGACTTAGAATACGTGGACAACTACAAATACCTAGGTGTCTTGTTAGACTGTATACTCTCCTTCCAGACTCACATCAAACATCTCCAATCCAAAGTTAAATCTAGAATTGGCTTCCTATTTCACAACAAAGTCTCCTTCACTCATGCTGCCAAATATACCCTTGTAAAACTGACCATCCTACCTATATTTGACTTCGGGCGATGTCATTTACAAAATAGCCTCCAATACCCTACTCAATAAATTGGATGCAGTCTGTCACAGTGCCATCCGTTCTGTGAACAAAGCCCCATTTACTACCCACCACTGCGACCTGTACGCTCTCGTTGGCTGGCCCTCGCTTCATACTCGTCGCCAAACCCACTGGCTCCAGGTCATCTACAAGACCCTGCTAGGTAAAGTCCCCCCTTATCTCAGCTCGCTGGTCACCATAGCATCTCCCACCTATAGCACACGCTCCAGCAGGTATATCTCTCTAGTCACCCCCAAAACCAATTCTTTCTTTGGCCGCCTCTCCTTCCAGTTCTCTGCTGCCAATGACTGGAACGAACTACAAAAATCTCTGAAACTGGAAACACTTATCTCCCTCACTAGCTTTAAGCACCAACTGTCAGAGCAGCTCACAGATTACTGCACCTGTACATAGCCCACCTATAATTTAGCCCAAACAACTACCTCTTTCCCTACTGTATTTATTTTATTTATTTATTTATTTATTTTGCTCCTTTGCACCCCATTATTTTTATTTCTACTTTGCACATTCTTCCACTGCAAATCTACCATTCCAGTGTTTTACTTGCTATATTGTCTTTACTTTGCCACCATGGCCTTTTTTTTTGCCTTTACCTCCCTTCTCACCTCATTTGCTCACCCAGTTGCTCTCCAGATGGGAGGGTTGACCGACCACCCAGTAGCCTTTCAGTGCAGTATTTTACTTTGTGTGGGGGAGGGGGGTGCCTTGCTCAAGGACACAACGGCAGGAGATATTATACAGTGATCAGAGACCAGCAGCCTTCCACTCTCAATACCAGAGATAATATCGTAATAATGCTGTTTATTTTGTGAAGTGTTCCTTGCTCTATAAAACTTATTTTTGCCCATGGTGTTAGACAAGTGACTTGAGCTTTGTTAAAACAAATCGGTCCTACTAGTGTGAAGGAGACGTGGCAAAAAAAAAAAGTTTCTATCAAGCCCTGATGTACATTTTGCAAATTGGTAAGGGATAACACGAATTGTAATTAGTAACAAACAGTATCATACGAAATGGATCAAGGAAAATAAAATAAAATCATACATTCCACGAGGAACGTAACATACTGTATCATACTAAATGGAGCATTCGGATTTATGTACAGAATAATACAAAATGCTCTGAGACCAGGTTGCTCATACACAAAACACAAGCATTCAGCCCACATACACTCTCCCTTTCGCATACACACACACACAGAGCACGCCTAGAGCACATTCACAGATATTTGTAAGAAACAGGGCAGACTGTACTATCACACAGCAGGCAGACTAGTTACTATCACACAGCAGGCAGACTGTACTATCACAGGGCAGGCAGACTAGTTACTATCACAGGGCAGGCAGACTAGTTACTATCACAGGGCAGGTAGACTAGTTACTATCACAGGGCAGGCAGACTAGTTACTATCACAGGGCAGGCAGACTAGTTACTATCACAGGGCAGGCAGACTAGTTACTATCACACAGCAGGCAGACTAGTTACTATCACAGGGCAGACTAGTTACTATCACAGGGCAGGCAGACTATTGACTATCACAGGGCAGGCAGACTAGTGACTATCACACAGCAGGCAGACTAGTTACTATCACAGGGCAGACTAGTTACTATCACACAGCAGGCAGACTGTACTATCACAGGGCAGGCAGACTAGTTACTATCACAGGGCAGACAGACTAGTTACTATCACAGGGCAGGCAGACTAGTTCCTTTCACACAGCAGGCAGACTAGTTACTATCACAGGGCAGACTAGTTACTATCACAGGGCAGGCAGACTATTGACTATCACAGGGCAGGCAGACTAGTGACTATCACACAGCAGGCAGACTAGTTACTATCACACAGCAGGCAGACTAGTTACTATCACACAGCAGGCAGACTGTACTATCACAGGGCAGGCAGACTAGTTACTATCACACAGCAGGAAGACTAGTTACTATCACACAGCAGGCAGACTAGTTACTATCACACAGCAGGCAGACTGTACTATCACAGGGCAGGCAGACTAGTGACTATCACACAGCAGGCAGACTAGTTACTATCACACAGCAGGCAGACTAGTTACTATCACACAGCAGGCAGACTGTACTATCACAGGGCAGGCAGACTAGTTACTATCACACAGCAGGCAGACTAGTTACTATCACAGGGCAAACTAGTTACTATCACAGGGCAGACTAGTTACAATCACAGGGCAGACTAGTTACTATCACAGGGCAGGCAGACTAGTTACTATCACACAGCAGGCAGACTAGTTACTATCACAGGGCAGGCAGACTAGTTACTATCACAGGGCAGGCAGACTAGTTACTATCACACAGCAGGCAGACTAGTTACTATCACAGGGCAGACTAGTTACTATCACACAGCAGGCAGACTGTACTATCACAGGGCAGGCAGACTAGTTACTATCACAGGGCAGGCAGACTAGTTACTATCACAGGGCAGGCAGACTAGTTACTATCACACAGCAGGCAGACTAGTTACTATCACAGGGCAGACTAGTTACTATCACAGGGCAGGCAGACTATTGACTATCACACAGCAGGCAGACTAGTTACTATCACACAGCAGGCAGACTAGTTACTATCACAGGGCAGACTAGTTACTATCACACGGCAGGCAGACTAGTGACTATCACACAGCAGGCAGACTAGTTACTATCACACAGCAGGCAGACTAGTTACTATCACACAGCAGGCAGACTGTACTATCACAGGGCAGGCAGACTAGTTACTATCACACAGCAGGCAGACTAGTTACTATCACACAGCAGGCAGACTAGTTACTATCACACAGCAGGCAGACTGTACTATCACAGGGCAGGCAGACTAGTTACTATCACACAGCAGGCAGACTAGTTACTATCACACAGCAGGCAGACTAGTTACTATCACACAGCAGGCAGACTAGTTACTATCACACAGCAGGCAGACTGTACTATCACAGGGCAGGCAGACTAGTTACTATCACACAGCAGGCAGACTAGTTACTATCACAGGGCAAACTAGTTACTATCACAGGGCAGACTAGTTACTATCACAGGGCAGACTAGTTACTATCACAGGGCAGGCAGACTAGTTACTATCACACAGCAGGCAGACTAGTTACTATCACAGGGCAAACTAGTTACTATCACAGGGCAGACTAGTTACTATCACAGGGCAGACTAGTTACTATCACAGGGCAGGCAGACTAGTTACTATCACACAGCAGGCAGACTAGTTACTATCACAGGGCAGACTAGTTACTATCACACAGCAGGCAGACTGTACTATCACAGGGCAGGCAGACTAGTTACTATCACAGGGCAGGCAGACTAGTTACTATCACAGGGCAGGCAGACTAGTTACTATCACACAGCAGGCAGACTAGTTACTATCACAGGGCAGACTAGTTACTATCACAGGGCAGGCAGACTAGTTACTATCACACAGCAGGCAGACTAGTTACTATCACACAGCAGGCAGACTAGTTACTATCACACAGCAGGCAGACTGTACTATCACAGGGCAGGCAGACTAGTTACTATCACACAGCAGGCAGACTAGTTACTATCACACAGCAGGCAGACTGTACTATCACAGGGCAGGCAGACTAGTTACTATCACACAGCAGGCAGACTAGTTACTATCACACACCAGGCAGACTAGTTACTATCACACAGCAGGCAGACGAGTTACTATCACACAGCAGGCAGACTGTACTATCACAGGGCAGGCAGACTAGTTACTATCACACAGCAGGCAGACTAGTTACTATCACAGGGCAAACTAGTTACTATCACAGGGCAGACTAGTTACAATCACAGGGCAGACTAGTTACTATCACAGGGCAGGCAGACTAGTTACTATCACACAGCAGGCAGACTAGTTACTATCACAGGGCAGACTAGTTACTATCACACAGCAGGCAGACTAGTTACTATCACAGGGCAGACTAGTTACTATCACACAGCAGGCAGACTAGTTACTACCACAGGGCAGACTAGTTACTATCACAGGGCAGGCAGACTAGTTACTATCACACAGCAGGCAGACTAGTTACTATCACACAGCAGGCAGACTAGTTACTAGCACACAGCAGGCAGACTGTACTATCACAGGGCAGGCAGACTAGTTACTATCACAGGGCAGGTAGACTAGTTACTATCACAGGGCAGGCAGACTAGTTACTATCACAGGGCAGGCAGACTAGTTACTATCACACAGCAGGCAGATTAGTTACTATCACAGGGCAAACTAGTTACTATCACAGGGCAGACTAGTTACAATCACAGGGCAGACTAGTTACTATCACAGGGCAGGAGACTAGTTACTATCACACAGCAGGCAGACTAGTTACTATCACAGGGCAGACTAGTTACTATCACACAGCAGGCAGACTAGTTACTATCACAGGGCAGACTAGTTACTATCACACAGCAGGCAGACTAGTTACTACCACAGGGCAGACTAGTTACTATCACAGGGCAGGCAGACTAGTTACTATCACACAGCAGGCAGACTAGTTACTATCACACAGCAGGCAGACTGTACTACCACAGGGCAGGCAGACTAGTTACTATCACACAGCAGGCAGACTAGTTACTATCACACAGCAGGCAGACTAGTTACTAGCACACAGCAGGCAGACTGTACTATCACAGGGCAGGCAGACTAGTTACTATCACACAGCAGTCAGACAAGTGACTATCACAGGGCAGACTAGTTACTATCACACAGCAGGCAGACTAGTTACTATCACAGGGCAGACTAGTTACTATCACACAGCAGGCAGACTAGTTACTATCACAGGGCAGACTAGTTACTATCACACAGCAGGCAGACTAGTTACTATCACACAGCAGGCAGACTAGTTACTATCACACAGCAGGCAGACTGTACTATCACAGGGCAGGCAGACTAGTTACTATCACACAGCAGACAGACAAGTGACTATCACAGGGCAGACTAGTTACTATCACACAGCAGGCAGACTAGTTACTATCACAGGGCAGACTAGTTACTATCACACAGCAGGCAGACTAGTTACTATCACACAGCGGGCAGACTAGCTACTATCACACAGCAGGCAGACTAGTTACTAGCACACAGCAGGCAGACTGTACTATCACAGGGCAGGCAGACTAGTTACTATCACACAGCAGGCAGACAAGTGACTATCACAGGGCAGACTAGTTACTATCACAGGGCAGACAGACAAGTGACTATCACAGGGCAGACTAGTGACTATCACACAGCAGGCAGACTAGTTACTATCACAGGGCAGGCAGACTAGTTACTATCACAGGGCAGACTAGTTACTATCACACAGCAGGCAGACTAGTTACTATCACAGGGCAGGCAGACTAGTGACTATCACACAGCAGGCAGACTAGTTACTATCACAGGGCAGGCAGACTAGTGACTATCACAGGGCAGACTAGTTACTATCACAGGGCAGGCAGACTAGTTACTATCACAGGGCAGGCAGACTAGTTACTATCACAGGGCAGGTAGACTAGTTACTATCACAGGGCAGACTAGTTACTATCACAGGGCAGGCAGACTAGTGACTATCACACAGCAGGCAGACTAGTTACTATCACAGGGCAGGCAGACTAGTGACTATCACAGGGCAGACTAGTTACTATCACAGGGCAGGCAGACTAGTTACTATCACAGGGCAGGCAGACTAGTTACTATCACAGGGCAGGCAGACTAGTTACTATCACAGGGCAGGCAGACTAGTTACTATCACAGGGCAGACTAGTTACTATCACAGGGCAGGCAGACTAGTTACTATCACAGGGCAGACTAGTTACTATCACAGGGCAGACTAGTTACTATCACACAGCAGGCAGACTAGTTACTATCACACAGCAGGCAGACTAGTTACTATCACAGGGCAGGCAGACTGTACTATCACAGGGCAGGCAGACTAGTTACTATCACAGGGCAGGCAGACTAGTTACTATCACAGGGCAGGCAGACTAGTTACTATCACACAGCAGGCAGACTAGTTACTATCACAGGGCAGGCAGACTAGTTACTATCACAGGGCAGGCAGACTAGTTACTATCACACGGCCTCTGGGCCAAACAGATTTGCAATAATACTATGCCCACATACACTGCTGCGGGCTAATCCAATACGGAGTTATGTTGGCTGTGGTGTAAATCAGTAGTGTAAATAAATGCTTGGTAATCCTCGGCCAGATGTGTTGAAGACACCAGCTGGTTAATTTGGATAGCCTTCTGAGGAGCTAGTGGCACAGGGGAGCGTTTAAGCAGCAGAGAGCGTAGGGACTCGTGGTAGTCTACATCTATATGGTTAAATAGCGAGTAAACGGTGAGATTGATCGGACCTGGGCAAATGCAGCGTTGTGGAGCACAATAGCCTCTCGCATAAATGGATCCCCTAATAGTCTAACCTTGCTTTATGGCAGCAGAGCAATAACAGAGTAAGTAATCTAGTAGGCATGTTCTGAATAGAGCAGAACGCGTCTTGTTGAATACATGGTGAAATGGTAACTACGGCAAATAGATTACAAAATAGCCTCAAACTAAAAAACTAAATGCACATTTGTTTTAACGGCATACCTTCATAATTCCAGCCTCCTTCTCCGCGACGTTTTTCCTCGTAGCAGCTATAGGCAGCTATATATATATCCTTTCTCTGAAGTCTCCAGTCGTATTGATTGGTACCTTGGTGTACCGCTGCCTGTCCGGTCACTGCAGGCTCTGCTGCTCTGTGATATTAGATAGGTAGAGACCCTGGTTAAAAATCCATTGCACTGCGCAGGCAAATAGATAATGAATGTTGCTGGTAAGATTTGAAAAGAGAGTGTATCTGCGGCGCGACAGTGGTGAAGCGGCTCTACGGCTGCGGGCTGTAATAGACTAATGGAACTAATAGTGGAACACGGGTCAGAATTACAGTGTATTCACTACGGTGCTACTTCCTAACTGCTCTCTCTTTCCTCATAGGCGAAGGCAATAAGGAAACGGCGATAAGAGGAACGAACGGGGGAATGGAGGGAGGGGAGCATGGAAGGGAAGGAACAGGGATTAAAAAGTCAAAGAAAGAGAAGAGACCGCATTCAGACGATTGGCTAGTGATAGTGTAGCACGGTGTATTATGGGCTAGTGATAGTGTAGCACGGTGTATTACGGGATAGTGATAGTGTAGCACGGTGTATTATGGGCTAATGATAGTGTAGCACGGTGTATTATGGGCTAGTGATAGTGTAGCACGGTGTATTATGGGCTAGTGATAGTGTAGCACGGTGTATTATGGGCTAGTGATAGTGTAGCACGGTGTATTATGGGCTAATGATAGTGTAGCACGGTGTATTATGGGCTAGTGATAGTGTAGCACGGTGTATTATAATATATAATAATAATAATAATAATAATAATAATATAATAATATAATATATATATAATATAATATATGCCATTTAGCAGACGCTTTTATCCAAAGCGACTTACAGTCATGTGTGCATACATTCTACGTATTATGGGCTAATGATACCCACTACGGTGTATTATGGGCTAGTGACTGAGTACAGTAGCACGGTGTATTATGGGCTAGTGATAGTGTAGCACGGTGTATTATGGGCTAATGATAGTGTAGCACGGTGTATTATGGGCTAGTGATAGTGTAGCACGGTGTATTATGGGCTAGTGATAGTGTAGCACGGTGTATTATGGGCTAGTGATACTGTAGCACCGTGTATTATGGGCTAGTGATAGTGTAGCATGGTGTACTATGGGCTAGTGATAGTGTAGCACCGTGTATTATGGGCTAATGATAGTGCAGCACGGTGTATTATGGGCTAGTGATAGTGTAGCACTGTGTTTTATGATCTAGTGAAAGTGTAGCACAGTGTATTATGGGCTAGTGATAGTGTAGCATGGTGTATTATGGGCTAGTGATAGTGTAGCACGGTGTATTATGGGCTAGTGATAGTGTAGCACTGTGTATTATGGGCTAGTGATACTGTAGCACCGTGTATTATGGGCTAGTGATAGTGTAGCATGGTGTATTATGGGCTAGTGATAGTGTAGCACCGTGTATTATGGGCTAATGATAGTGCAGCACGGTGTATTATGGGCTAGTGATAGTGTAGCACTGTGTTTTATGATCTAGTGAAAGTGTAGCACAGTGTATTATGGGCTAGTGATAGTGTAGCATGGTGTATTATGGGCTAGTGATAGTGTAGAACGGTGTATTATGAGCTAGTGATAGTGTAGCACGGTGTATTATGGGCTCAGTGATAGTGTAGCACGGTGTATTATGGGCTAATGATAGTGTAGCACGGTGTATTATGGGCTAGTGATAGTGTAGCACGGTGTATTATGGGCTAATGATAGTGTAGGACAGTGTATTATGGGCTAATGATAGTGTAGCACGGTGTATTATGGGCTAGTGATAGTGTAGCACGGTGTATTATGGGCTAGTGATAGTGTAGCACGGTGTATTATGGGCTAGTGATAGTGTAGTATAACACTGTGTATTATTGTATGATAGGGGCACCTATTGACTAGTGATAGGGTAGCACTGTGTATTATGGCTAGTGATAGTGTATTGACAGCATGGTGTATTATTGACTAGTGATGGGGTAGCACCGTGTATTATGGGCTAGTGATAGTGTAGCACGGTGTATTATTGGCTAGTGATAGTGTAGCACGTGTGTATTATGGGCTAATGATAGTTAGCACGGTGTATTATGGGCTGAAGCACAGTGTATTATGCTAGTGATAGTGTAGCACGGTGTATTATTGCTAGTGATAGTGTAGCACTGTGTATTATGGACTAGTGATAGTGTAGCACGGTGTATTATGGGCTAATGATAGTGTAGCACGGTGTATTATGGGCTAGTGATAGTGTAGCACGGTGTATTATGGGCTAGTGATAGTGTAGCACGGTGTATTATGGGCTAGTGATAGTGTAGCATGGTGTATTATGGGCTAGTGATAGTGTAGCACGGTGTATTATGGGCTAGTGATAGTGTAGCACGGTGTATTATGGGCTAGTGAGCACAGTGTATTATGGGCTAGTGATGTGTATTATGGGCTAGTGATAGTGTAGCACGGTGTATTATGGGCTAATGATAGTGTAGCACGGTGTATTATGGGCTAGTGATAGTGTAGCACGGTGTATTATGGGCTAGTGATAGTGTAGCACGGTGTATTATGGGCTAATGATAGTGTAGCACGGTGTATTATGGGCTAGTGATAGTGTAGCACGGTGTATTATGGGCTAGTGATAGTGTAGCACGGTGTATTATGGGCTAGTGATAGTGTAGCACGGTGTATTATGGGCTAGTGATAGGTGTATTATGGGCTAGTGAAGTGTAGCACGGTGTATTATGGGCTAGTGATAGTGTAGCACGGTGTATTATGGGCTAGTGATAGTGTAGCACGGTGTATTATGGGCTAGTGATAGTGTAGCACGGTGTATTATGGGCTAGTGATAGTGTAGCACGGTGTATTATGGGCTAGTGATAGTGTAGCACGGTGTATTATGGGCTAGTGATAGTGTAGCACGGTGTATTATGGGCTAGTGATAGTGTAGCACGGTGTATTATGGGCTAGTGATAGTGTAGCACGGTGTATTATGGGCTAGTGATAGTGCAGCACCGTGTATTATTGATCTAGTGTCAGTGTAGCACCGTGTATTATGGGCTAGTGATAGTGTAGCATGGTGTATTATGGGCTAGTATAGTGTGACTAGTGATAGTGTAGCACGGTGTATTATTGACTGGTGATAGGGTAGCACCGTGTATTATGGGCTAATGATAGTGTAGCACGGTGTATTATGGGCTAGTGATAGTGTAGCACCGTGTATTATTGACTAGTGATAGGGTAGCACCGTGTATTATTGGCTAATGATAGGGTAGCACTGTGTATTATGGGCTAGTGATAGTGTAGCACGGTGTATTATGGGCTAGTGATAGTATAGCACCGTGTATTATGACTAATGATAGTGATAGGGTAGATACACGTGTATTATTGACTAGTGATAGTGTAGCACCGTGTATGATTGACTAGTGATAGGGTAGCACAGTGTATTATTGACTAGTGATAGTGTAGCACCGTGTATTATGGGCTAGTGATAGGGTAGCACGGTGATTATTGACTAGTGATAGTATAGCACCGTGTATTATTGACTAGTGATAGGGTATTACCGTGTATTATTGACTAGTGATAGTGTAGCACCGTGTATTATTGACTAGTGATAGGGTAGCACCGTGTATTATTGACTAGTGATAGTGTAGCACCGTGTATTATTGACTAGTGATAGGGTAGGACCGTGTATTATTGACTAGTGATAGTGTAGCACCGTGTATGATTGACTAGTGATAGGGTAGCACCGTGTATTATTGACTAGTGATAGTGTAGCACCGTGTATTATTGACTAGTGATAGTGTAGCACGGTGTATTATGGCTAGTGATAGTGTAGCACGGTGTATTATTGACTATGATAGTGTAGCACTGTGTATTATGGGCTAGTGATAGTGTAGCACGGTGTATTATGGGCTAGTGATAGTGTAGCACTGTGTATTATTGGCTAATGATAGTGTAGCACGGTGTATTATTGGCTAATGATAGTGTAGACGTGTATTATGAGCTAGTGATAGTGTAGCACGGTGTATTATTGGCTAGTGATAGTGTAGGCACCGTGTATTATTGGCTAGTGATAGGGTGCACTGTGTTTTATGGACTAGTGATAGGGTAGCACAGTGTATTATTGGCTAGTGATAGTAGCACTGGTGTATTATGGGCTCGTGATAGTGTAGCACCGTGTATTATTGACTAGTGATAGTGTAGCACTGTGTATTATGGGCTAGTGATACTGTAGCACCGTGTATTATTGACTAGTGATAGTGTAGCACCGTGTATTATTGACTAGTGATAGGGTAGCACCGTGTATTATTGGCTAGTGATAGTATAGCACCGTGTATTATGGGCTATTGATAGGGTAGCACTGTGTATGATTGACTAGTGATAGGGTAGCACTAGTGACTAGTGATAGCACCGTGTATTATGGGCTAGTGATAGTGTAGCACTGTGTATTATTGACTAGTGTAGTATAACACTGTGTATTATTGACTAGTGATAGGGTAGCACCGTGTATTATTGACTAGTGATAGGGTAGCACTGTGTATTATTGACTAGTGATAGTGTAGCACCGTGTATTATTGACTAGTGATAGTGTAGCACCGTGTATTATTGACTAGTGATAGGGTAGCACTGTGTATGATTGACTAGTGATAGTGTAGCACCGTGTATTATTGACTAGTGATAGGGTAGCACCGTGTATTATTGACTAGTGATAGTGTAGCACGGTGTATTATGGGCTAGTGATAGTGTAGCACCGTGTATTATGGGCTAATGATAGTGCAGCACGGTGTATTATGGGCTAGTGATAGTGTAGCACTGTGTTTTATAATCTAGTGAAAGTGTAGCACAGTGTATTATGGGCTAGTGATAGTGTAGCACGGTGTATTATGGGCTAGTGATAGTGTAGCACGGTGTATTATTGGCTCATGATAGTGTAGCACGGTGTATTATGGGCTAATGATAGTGTAGCACGGTGTATTATGGGCTAATGATAGTGTAGCACGGTGTATTATGGGCTAATGATAGTGTAGCACGGTGTATTATGGGCTAATGATAGTGTAGAACGGTGTATTATGAGCTAGTGATAGTGTAGCACGGTGTATTATTGGCTCATGATAGTGTAGCACGGTGTATTATGGGCTAGTGATAGTGTAGCACTGTGTTTTATGATCTAGTGAAAGTGTAGCACAGTGTATTATGGGCTAGTGATAGTGTAGCATGGTGTATTATGGGCTAGTGATAGTGTAGCACGGTGTATTATGGGCTAGTGATAGTGTAGCACGGTGTATTATGGGCTAGTGATAGTGTAGCACTGTGTATTATGGGCTAGTGATACTGTAGCACCGTGTATTATGGGCTAGTGATAGTGTAGCATGGTGTATTATGGGCTAGTGATAGTGTAGCACCGTGTATTATGGGCTAATGATAGTGCAGCACGGTGTATTATGGGCTAGTGATAGTGTAGCACTGTGTTTTATGATCTAGTGAAAGTGTAGCACAGTGTATTATGGGCTAGTGATAGTGTAGCATGGTGTATTATGGGCTAGTGATAGTGTAGAACGGTGTATTATGAGCTAGTGATAGTGTAGCACGGTGTATTATTGGCTCATGATAGTGTAGCACGGTGTATTATGGGCTAATGATAGTGTAGCACGGTGTATTATGGGCTAATGATAGTGTAGCACGGTGTATTATGGGCTAATGATAGTGTAGGACAGTGTATTATGGGCTAATGATAGTGTAACACGTTGTATTATGGGCTAGTGATAGTGTAGCACGGTGTATTATGGGCTAGTGATAGTGTAGCACGGTGTATTATGGGCTAGTGATAGGGTAGCACCGTGTATTATTGACTAGTGGTAGTATAACACTGTGTATTATTGACTAGTGATAGGGTAGCACCGTGTATTATTGACTAGTGATAGGGTAGCACTGTGTATTATTGACTAGTGATAGTATAGCACCGTGTATTATTGACTAGTGATAGGGTAGCATGGTGTATTATTGACTAGTGATAGGGTAGCACCGTGTATTATTGACTAGTGATAGGGTAGCACCGTGTATTATTGACTAGTGATAGTGTAGCACCGTGTATTATTGACTAGTGATAGGGTAGGACCGTGTATTATTGACTAGTGATAGGGTGCACCGTGTATTATGGACTAGTGATTGGATAGCACCGTGTATTATTGACTAGTGATAGGGTAGCACCGTGTATTATTGACTAGTGATAGTGTAGCACCGTGTATTATTGACTAGTGATAGGGTAGCACCGTGTATTATTGACTAGTGATAGTGTAGCACCGTGTATTATTGACTAGTGATAGGGTAGCACCGTGTATTATTGACTAGTGATAGTGTAGCACGGTGTATTATGGGCTAGTGATAGTGTAGCACCGTGTATTATGGGCTAATGATAGTGCAGCACGGTGTATTATGGGCTAGTGATAGTGTAGCACTGTGTTTTATAATCTAGTGAAAGTGTAGCACAGTGTATTATGGGCTAGTGATAGTGTAGCACGGTGTATTATGGGCTAGTGATAGTGTAGCACGGTGTATTATTGGCTCATGATAGTGTAGCATGGTGTATTATGGGCTAATGATAGTGTAGCACGGTGTATTATGGGCTAATGATAGTGTAGCACGGTGTATTATGGGCTAATGATAGTGTAGCACGGTGTATTATGGGCTAATGATAGTGTAGAACGGTGTATTATGAGCTAGTGATAGTGTAGCACGGTGTATTATTGGCTCATGATAGTGTAGCACGGTGTATTATGGGCTAGTGATAGTGTAGCACTGTGTTTTATGATCTAGTGAAAGTGTAGCACAGTGTATTATGGGCTAGTGATAGTGTAGCATGGTGTATTATGGGCTAGTGATAGTGTAGCACGGTGTATTATGGGCTAGTGATAGTGTAGCACGGTGTATTATGGGCTAGTGATAGTGTAGCACTGTGTATTATGGGCTAGTGATACTGTAGCACCGTGTATTATGGGCTAGTGATAGTGTAGCATGGTGTATTATGGGCTAGTGATAGTGTAGCACCGTGTATTATGGGCTAATGATAGTGCAGCACGGTGTATTATGGGCTAGTGATAGTGTAGCACTGTGTTTTATGATCTAGTGAAAGTGTAGCACAGTGTATTATGGGCTAGTGATAGTGTAGCATGGTGTATTATGGGCTAGTGATAGTGTAGAACGGTGTATTATGAGCTAGTGATAGTGTAGCACGGTGTATTATTGGCTCATGATAGTGTAGCACGGTGTATTATGGGCTAATGATAGTGTAGCACGGTGTATTATGGGCTAATGATAGTGTAGCACGGTGTATTATGGTCTAATGATAGTGTAACACAGTGTATTATGGGCTAATGATAGTGTAACACGTTGTATTATGGGCTAGTGATAGTGTAGCACGGTGTATTATGGGCTAGTGATAGTGTAGCACGGTGTATTATGGGCTAGTGATAGGGTAGCACTGTGTATTATTGACTAGTGGTAGTATAACACTGTGTATTATTGACTAGTGATAGGGTAGCACCGTGTATTATTGACTAGTGATAGGGTAGCACTGTGTATTATTGACTAGTGATAGTATAGCACCGTGTATTATTGACTAGTGATAGTGTAGCACCGTGTATTATTGACTAGTGATAGGGTAGCACCGTGTATTATTGACTAGTGATAGTGTAGCACCGTGTATTATTGACTAGTGATAGGGTAGCACCGTGTATTATTGACTAGTGATAGTGTAGCACGGTGTATTATGGGCTAGTGATAGTGTAGCACCGTGTATTATGGGCTAATGATAGTGCAGCACGGTGTATTATGGGCTAGTGATAGTGTAGCACTGTGTTTTATAATCTAGTGAAAGTGTAGCACAGTGTATTATGGGCTAGTGATAGTGTAGCACGGTGTATTATGGGCTAGTGATAGTGTAGCACGGTGTATTATTGGCTCATGATAGTGTAGCACGGTGTATTATGGGCTAATGATAGTGTAGCACGGTGTATTATGGGCTAATGATAGTGTAGCACGGTGTATTATGGGCTAATGATAGTGTAGCACGGTGTATTATGGGCTAATGATAGTGTAGAACGGTGTATTATGAGCTAGTGATAGTGTAGCACGGTGTATTATTGGCTCATGATAGTGTAGCACGGTGTATTATGGGCTAGTGATAGTGTAGCACTGTGTTTTATGATCTAGTGAAAGTGTAGCACAGTGTATTATGGGCTAGTGATAGTGTAGCATGGTGTATTATGGGCTAGTGATAGTGTAGCACGGTGTATTATGGGCTAGTGATAGTGTAGCACGGTGTATTATGGGCTAGTGATAGTGTAGCACTGTGTATTATGGGCTAGTGATACTGTAGCACCGTGTATTATGGGCTAGTGATAGTGTAGCATGGTGTATTATGGGCTAGTGATAGTGTAGCACCGTGTATTATGGGCTAATGATAGTGCAGCACGGTGTATTATGGGCTAGTGATAGTGTAGCACTGTGTTTTATAATCTAGTGAAAGTGTAGCACAGTGTATTATGGGCTAGTGATAGGGTAGCACTGTGTATTATTGACTAGTGGTAGTATAACACTGTCTATTATTGACTAGTGATAGGGTAGCACCGTGTATTATTGACTAGTGATAGGGTAGCACTGTGTATTATTGACTAGTGATAGTATAGCACCGTGTATTATTGACTAGTGATAGTGTAGCACCGTGTATTATTGACTAGTGATAGGGTAGCACCGTGTATTATTGACTAGTGATAGTGTAGCACCGTGTATTATTGACTAGTGATAGGGTAGCACCGTGTATTATTGACTAGTGATAGTGTAGCACGGTGTATTATGGGCTAGTGATAGTGTAGCACCGTGTATTATGGGCTAATGATAGTGCAGCACGGTGTATTATGGGCTAGTGATAGTGTAGCACTGTGTTTTATAATCTAGTGAAAGTGTAGCACAGTGTATTATGGGCTAGTGATAGTGTAGCACGGTGTATTATGGGCTAGTGATAGTGTAGCACGGTGTATTATTGGCTCATGATAGTGTAGCACGGTGTATTATGGGCTAATGATAGTGTAGCACGGTGTATTATGGGCTAATGATAGTGTAGCACGGTGTATTATGGGCTAATGATAGTGTAGCACGGTGTATTATGGGCTAATGATAGTGTAGAACGGTGTATTATGAGCTAGTGATAGTGTAGCACGGTGTATTATTGGCTCATGATAGTGTAGCACGGTGTATTATGGGCTAGTGATAGTGTAGCACTGTGTTTTATGATCTAGTGAAAGTGTAGCACAGTGTATTATGGGCTAGTGATAGTGTAGCATGGTGTATTATGGGCTAGTGATAGTGTAGCACGGTGTATTATGGGCTAGTGATAGTGTAGCACGGTGTATTATGGGCTAGTGATAGTGTAGCACTGTGTATTATGGGCTAGTGATACTGTAGCACCGTGTATTATGGGCTAGTGATAGTGTAGCATGGTGTATTATGGGCTAGTGATAGTGTAGCACCGTGTATTATGGGCTAATGATAGTGCAGCATGGTGTATTATGGGCTAGTGATAGTGTAGCACTGTGTTTTATGATCTAGTGAAAGTGTAGCACAGTGTATTATGGGCTAGTGATAGTGTAGCATGGTGTATTATGGGCTAGTGATAGTGTAGAACGGTGTATTATGAGCTAGTGATAGTGTAGCACGGTGTATTATTGGCTCATGATAGTGTAGCACGGTGTATTATGGGCTAATGATAGTGTAGCACGGTGTATTATTGGCTAATGATAGTGTATTATGGGCTAATGATAGTGTAGCACAGTGTATTATGGGCTAATGATAGTGTAACACGTTGTATTATGGGCTAGTGATAGTGTAGCACGGTGTATTATGGGCTAGTGATAGTGTAGCACGGTGTATTATGGGCTAGTGATAGGGTAGCACTGTGTATTATTGACTAGTGGTAGTATAACACTGTGTATTATTGACTAGTGATAGGGTAGCACCGTGTATTATTGACTAGTGATAGGGTAGCACTGTGTATTATTGACTAGTGATAGTATAGCACCGTGTATTATTGACTAGTGATAGGGTAGCATGGTGTATTATTGACTAGTGATAGGGTAGCACCGTGTATTATTGACTAGTGATAGGGTAGCACCGTGTATTATTGACTAGTGATAGTGTAGCACCGTGTATTATTGACTAGTGATAGGGTAGGACCGTGTATTATTGACTAGTGATAGGGTGCACCGTGTATTATGGACTAGTGATTGGATAGCACCGTGTATTATTGACTAGTGATAGGGTAGCACCGTGTATTATTGACTAGTGATAGTGTAGCACCATGTATTATTGACTAGTGATAGGGTAGCACCGTGTATTATTGACTAGTGATAGTGTAGCACCGTGTATTATTGACTAGTGATAGGGTAGCACCGTGTATTATTGACTAGTGATAGTGTAGCACGGTGTATTATGGGCTAGTGATAGTGTAGCACCGTGTATTATGGGCTAATGATAGTGCAGCACGGTGTATTATGGGCTAGTGATAGTGTAGCACTGTGTTTTATAATCTAGTGAAAGTGTAGCACAGTGTATTATGGGCTAGTGATAGTGTAGCACGGTGTATTATGGGCTAGTGATAGTGTAGCACGGTGTATTATTGGCTCATGATAGTGTAGCACGGTGTATTATGGGCTAATGATAGTGTAGCACGGTGTATTATGGGCTAATGATAGTGTAGCACAGTGTATTATGGGCTAATGATAGTGTAGCACGGTGTATTATGGGCTAATGATAGTGTAGAACGGTGTATTATGAGCTAGTGATAGTGTAGCACGGTGTATTATTGGCTCATGATAGTGTAGCACGGTGTATTATGGGCTAGTGATAGTGTAGCACGGTGTATTATGGGCTAATGATAGTGTTGCACGGTGTATTATGGGCTAATGATAGTGTTGCACGTTGTATTATGGGCTAGTGATAGTGTAGCACGGTGTATTATGGGCTAGTGATAGTGTAGCACGGTGTATTATGGGCTAGTGATAGTGTAGCACGGTGTATTATGGGCTTATGATAGTGTAGCACTGTGTATTATGGGCTAATGATAGTGTTGCACGGTGTATTATGGGCTAATGATAGTGTAGCACGGTGTATTATGGGCTAGTGATAGTGTAGCACGGTGTATTATGGGCTAGTGATAGTGTAGCATGGTGTATTATGGGCAAGTGATAGTGTAGCACGGTGTATTATGGGCTAGTGATCGTGTAGCACAGTGTATTATGGGCTAGTGATAGTGTAGCACCGTTTATTATGGGCTAGTGATAGTGTAGCACAGTGTATTGTGGACTAGTGATAGTGTAGCATGGTGTATTATGGGCTAGTGATAGTGTAGCACGGTGTATTGTGGGCTAGTGATACTGTAGCACTGTGTATTATGGGCTAGTGATAGTGTAGCACCGTTTATTATGGGCTAGTGATAGTGTAGCACAGTGTATTGTGGACTAGTGATAGTGTAGCACGGTGTATTATGGGCTAGTGATAGTGTAGCACTGTGTATTATGGTCTAGTGAAACTGTAGCACGGTGTATTATGGGCTAGTGATAGTGTAGCACTGTGTATTATGATCTAGTAAAAGTGTAGCACGGTGTATTATGGGCTAGTGATAGTGTAGCACGGTGTATTATGGGCTAGTTATAGTGTAGCACCGTGTATTATGGGCTAGTGATAGTGTAGCATGGTGTATTATGGGCTAGTGATAGTGTAGCACGGTGTATTATGGGCTAGTGATCGTGTAGCACGGTGTATTATGGGCTAGTGATAGTGTAGCACAGTGTATTATGGGCTAGTGATAGTGTAGCACGGTGTATTATGGGCTAGTGATAAGTGTAGCACGGTGTATTATGGGCTAGTGATAGTGTAGCACCGTGTATTATGGGCTAGTGATAGTGTAGCACAGTGTATTATGGGCTAGTGATAGTGTAGCACGGTGTATTATGGGCTAGTGATACTGTAGCACCGTGTATTATGGGCTAGTGATAGTGTAGCATGGTGTATTATGGGCTAGTGATAGTGTAGCACGGTGTATTATGGGCTAATGATAGTGCAGCACGGTGTATTATGGGCTAGTGATAGTGTAGCACTGTGTTTTATGATCTAGTGAAAGTGTAGCACAGTGTATTATGGGCTAGTGATAGTGTAGCACGGTGTATTATGGGCTAGTGATAGTGTAGAACGGTGTATTATGAGCTAGTGATATTGTAGCACGGTGTATTATTGGCTCATGATAGTGTAGCACGGTGTATTATGGGCTAATGATAGTGTAGCACGGTGTATTATGGGCTAATGATAGTGTAGCACGGTGTATTATGGGCTAATGATAGTGTAGCACGGTGTATTATGGGCTAATGATAGTGTAACACGTTGTATTATGGGCTAGTGATAGTGTAGCACGCTGTATTATGGGCTAGTGATAGTGTAGCACGGTGTATTATGGGCTAGTGATAGGGTAGCACCGTGTACTATTGACTAGTGATAGGGTAGCACTGTGTATTATTGACTAGTGATAGTATAGCACCGTGTATTATTGACTAGTGATAGGGTAGCATGGTGTATTATTGACTAGTGATAGGGTAGCACCGTGTATTATTGACTAGTGATATGGTAGCACCGTGTATTATTGACTAGTGATAGTGTAGCACCGTGTATTATTGACTAGTGATAGGGTAGGACCGTGTATTATTGACTAGTGATAGGGTGCACCGTGTATTATGGACTAGTGATTGGGTAGCACCGTGTATTATTGACTAGTGATAGGGTAGCACCGTGTATTATTGACTAGTGATAGGGTAGCACCGTGTATTATTGACTAGTGATAGTGTAGCACGGTGTATTATGGGCTAATGATAGTGTAGCACGGTGTATTATGGGCTAATGATAGTGTAGCACGGTGTATTATGGGCTAATGATAGTGTAACACGTTGTATTATGGGCTAGTGATAGTGTAGCACGGTGTATTATGGGCTAGTGATAGTGTAGCACCGTGTATTATGGGCTAATGATAGTGCAGCACGGTGTATTATGGGCTAGTGATAGTGTAGCACTGTGTTTTATAATCTAGTGAAAGTGTAGCACAGTGTATTATGGGCTAGTGATAGTGTAGCACGGTGTATTATGGGCTAGTGATAGTGTAGCACGGTGTATTATTGGCTCATGATAGTGTAGCACGGTGTATTATGGGCTAATGATAGTGTAGCACGGTGTATTATTGGCTCATGATAGTGTAACACGGTGTATTATGGGCTAATGATAGTGTAGCACGGTGTATTATGGGCTTATGATAGTGTAGCACGGTGTATTATGGGCTAATGATAGTGTAGCACGGTGTATTATGGGCTAATGATAGTGTAACACGTTGTATTATGGGCTAGTGATAGTGTAGCACGGTGTATTATGGGCTAGTGATAGTGTAGCACGGTGTATTATGGGCTAGTGATAGTGTAGCACGGTGTATTATGGGCTTATGATAGTGTAGCACTGTGTATTATGGGCTAATGATAGTGTTGCACGGTGTATTATGGGCTAATGATAGTGTAGAACGGTGTATTATGGGCTAGTGATAGTGTAGCACGGTGTATTATTGACTAGTGATAGGGTAGCACCGTGTATTATTGACTAGTGGTAGTATAACACTGTGTATTATTGACTAGTGATAGGGTAGCACCGTGTATTATTGACTAGTGATAGGGTAGCACTGTGTATTATTGACTAGTGATAGTATAGCACCGTGTATTATTGACTAGTGATAGGGTAGCATGGTGTATTATTGACTAGTGATAGGGTAGCACCGTGTATTATTGACTAGTGATAGGGTAGCACCGTGTATTATTGACTAGTGATAGGGTAGCACCGTGTATTATTGATTAGTGATAGTGTAGCACCGTGTATTATTGACTAGTGATAGGGTAGGACCGTGTATTATTGACTAGTGATAGGGTGCACCGTGTATTATGGACTAGTGATTGGATAGCACCGTGTATTATTGACTAGTGATAGGGTAGCACCGTGTATTATTGACTAGTGATAGTGTAGCACCGTGTATTATTGACTAGTGATAGGGTAGCACCGTGTATTATTGACTAGTGATAGTGTAGCACCGTGTATTATTGACTAGTGATAGGGTAGCACCGTGTATTATTGACTAGTGATAGTGTAGCACGGTGTATTATGGGCTAATGATAGTGTAGCACGGTGTATTATGGGCTAATGATAGTGTAGCACGGTGTATTATGGGCTAATGATAGTGTAACACGTTGTATTATGGGCTAGTGATAGTGTAGCACGGTGTATTATGGGCTAGTGATAGTGTAGCACGGTGTATTATGGGCTAGTGATAGTGTAGCACGGTGTATTATGGGCTAGTGATAGTGTAGCACGGTGTATTATGGGCTTATGATAGTGTAGCACTGTGTATTATGGGCTAATGATAGTGTTGCACGGTGTATTATGGGCTAATGATAGTGTAGCACGGTGTATTATGGGCTAGTGATAGTGTAGAACGGTGTATTATGGGCTAGTGATAGTGTTGTACGGTGTATTATGGGCTAATGATAGTGTAGCATGGTGTATTATGGGCTAGTGATAGGG
Organism: Oncorhynchus keta; assembly: GCF_023373465.1. NCBI lineage: Eukaryota > Metazoa > Chordata > Actinopteri > Salmoniformes > Salmonidae > Oncorhynchus > Oncorhynchus keta. Next base: position 4,393,975 of record NC_068447.1, on the reverse strand, counting down.
TAGCACCGTGTATTATTGACTAGTGATAGGGTAGCATGGTGTATTATTGACTAGTGATAGGGTAGCACCGTGTATTATTGACTATTGGTAGTATAACACTGTGTATTATTGACTAGTGATAGGGTAGCACCGTGTATTATTGACTAGTGATAGGGTAGCACTGTGTATTATTGACTAGTGATAGTATAGCACCGTGTATTATTGACTAGTGATAGGGTAGCATGGTGTATTATTGACTAGTGATAGGGTAGCACCGTGTATTATTGACTAGTGATAGGGTAGCACCGTGTATTATTGACTAGTGATAGTGTAGCACCGTGTATTATTGACTAGTGATAGGGTAGGACCGTGTATTATTGACTAGTGATAGGGTGCACCGTGTATTATGGACTAGTGATTGGATAGCACCGTGTATTATTGACTAGTGATAGGGTAGCACCGTGTATTATTGACTAGTGATAGTGTAGCACCGTGTATTATTGACTAGTGATAGTGTAGCACCGTGTATTATTGACTAGTGATAGGGTAGCATTTGTCAACATATAACACCAGACTAGCCTGACATGTAGCTAGCATTTGTCAACAGGCATATAACACCAGACTAGCCTGACATGTAGCTAGCATTTGTCAACATATAACACCAGACTAGCCTGACATGTAGCTAGCATTTGTCAACATATAACACCAGACTAGCCTGACATGTAGCTAGCATTTGTCAACATATAACACCAGACTAGCCTGACATGTAGCTAGCATTTGTCAACATATAACACCAGACTAGCCTGACATGTAGCTAGCATTTGTCAACAGGCATATAACACCAGACTAGCCTGACATGTAGCTAGCATTTGTCAACATATAACACCAGACTAGCCTGACATGTAGCTAGCATTTGTCAACAGGCATATAACACCAGACTAGCCTGACATGTAGCTAGCATTTGTCAACATATAACACCAGACTAGCCTGACATGTAGCTAGCATTTGTCAACAGGCATATAACACCAGACTAGCCTGACATGTAGCTAGCATTTGTCAACATATAACACCAGACTAGCCTGACATGTAGCTAGCATTTGTCAACAGGCATATAACACCAGACTAGCCTGACATGTAGCTAGCATTTGTCAACAGGCATATAACACCAGACTAGCCTGACATGTAGCTAGCATTTGTCAACATATAACACCAGACTAGCCTGACATGTAGCTAGCATTTGTCAACAGGCATATAACACCAGACTAGCCTGACATGTAGCTAGCATTTGTCAACATATAACACCAGACTGGCCTGACATGTAGCTAGCATTTGTCAACATATAACACCGGATCCGGAAGTTCAAACGTCATCGCTAGTTGGTCAAAAAGAGTGCCTCGGCTCCTCTTGCTTAGTAAGCTACTCTGGCTCCCCCTAGGGAATATACACTACACAAGGCTCCTCTTGCTTGGTAAGCTACTCTGGCTCCCCCTAGGGAATATACACTACACAAGGCTCCTCTTGCTTGGTAAGCTACTCTGGCTCCCCCTAGTGGATATCCTCTACACAAGGCCCCTCTTGCTTAGTAAGCTACTCTGGCTCCCCCTAGGGAATATACACTACACAAGGCTCCTCTTGCTTGGTAAGCTACTCTGGCTCCCCCTAGTGGATATCCACTACACAAGGCTCCTCTTGCTTGGTAAGCTACTCTGGCTCCCCCTAGTGGATATACACTACACAAAGCTCCTCTTGCTTGGTAAGCTACTCTGGCTCCCCCTAGTGGATATACACTACACAAGGCCCCTCTTGTTTGGTAAGCTACTCTGGCTCCCCCTAGTGGATATACACTACACAAAGCTCCTCTTGCTTGGTAAGCTACTCTGGCTCCCCCTAGTGGATATACACTACACAAGGCCCCTCTTGTTTGGTAAGCTACTCTGGCTCCCCCTAGTGGATATCCTCTACACAAGGCCCCTCTTGCTTAGTAAGCTACTCTGGCTCCCCCTAGGAATATACACTACACAAGGCTCCTCTTGCTTGGTAAGCTACTCTGGCTCCCCCTAGGGAATATACACTACACAAGGCTCCTCTTGCTTGGTAAGCTACTCTGGCTCCCCCTAGTCTACACAAGGCCCCTCTTGCTTAGTAAGCTACTCTGGCTCCCCCTAGGAATATACACTACACAAGGCACCTCTTGCTTGGTAAGCTACTCTGGCTCCCCCTAGTGGATATCCACTACACAAGGCTCCTCTTGCTTGGTAAGCTACTCTGGCTCCCCTAGTGGATATACACTACACAAAGCTCCTCTTGCTTGGTAAGCTACTCTGGCTCCCCTAGTGGATATACACTACACAAAGCTCCTCTTGCTTGGTAAGCTACTCTGGCTCCCCCTAGTGGATATACACTACACAAGGCCACTCTTGTTTGGTAAGCTACTCTGGCTCCCCCTAGTGGATATCCTCTACACAAGGCCCCTCTTGCTTAGTAAGCTACTCTGGCTCCCCCTAGGGAATATACACTACACAAGGCCCCTCTTGCTTGGTAAGCTACTCTGGCTCCCCCTAGGGAATATACACTACACAAGGCCCCTCTTGTTTGGTAAGCTACTCTGGCTCCCCCTAGTGGATATAGACTACACAAGGCTCCTCTTGCTTGGTAAGCTACTCTGGCTCCCCCTAGTGGATATACACTACCCAAGGCTCTCTTGCTTGGTAAGCTACTCTGGCTCCCCCTAGTGGATATACACTACCCAAGGCTCTCTTGCTTGGTAAGCTACTCTGGCTCCCCCTAGGGAATATACACTACACAAGGCCCCTCTTGTTTGGTAAGCTACTCTGGCTCCCCCTAGTGGATATACACTACACAAGGCTCTTCTTGCTTGGTAAGCTACTCTGGCTCCCCCTAGTGGATATAGACTACACAAGGCTCCTCTTGCTTGGTAAGCTACTCTGGCTCCCCCTAGTGGATATACACTACCCAAGGCTCTCTTGCTTGGTAAGCTACTCTGGCTCCCCCTAGTGGATATATACTACCCAAGGCTCTCTTGCTTGGTAAGCTACTCTGGCTCCCCCTAGGGAATATACACTACACAAGGCTCTCTTGCTTGGTAAGCTACTCTGGCTCCCCCTAGGGAATATACACTACACAAGGCTCCTCTTGCTTGGTAAGCTACTCTGGCTCCCCCTAGTGGATATACACTACCCAAGGCTCCTCTTGCTTGGTAAGCTACTCTGGCTCCCCCTAGTGGATATACATTACCCAAGGCTCCTCTTGCTTGGTAAGCTACTCTGGCTCCCCCTAGGAATATACAGTACACAAGGCCCCTCTTGCTTGGTAAGCTACTCTGGCTCCCCTAGGAATATACACTACACAAGGCTCCTCTTGCTTGGTAAGCTACTCTGGCTCCCCTAGTGGATATCCTCTACACAAGGCCCCTCTTGCTTAGTAAGCTACTCTGGCTCCCCTAGGGAATATACACTACACAAGGCTCCTCTTGCTTGGTAAGCTACTCTGGCTCCCCTAGTGGATATCCACTACACAAGGCTCCTCTTGCTTGGTAAGCTACTCTGGCTCCCCTAGTGGATATACACTACACAAAGCTCCTCTTGCTTGGTAAGCTACTCTGGCTCCCCTAGTGGATATACACTACACAAGGCCCCTCTTGTTTGGTAAGCTACTCTGGCTCCCCTAGTGGATATACACTACACAAAGCTCCTCTTGCTTGGTAAGCTACTCTGGCTCCCCCTAGTGGATATACACTACACAAGGCCCCTCTTGTTTGGTAAGCTACTCTGGCTCCCCTAGTGGATATCCTCTACACAAGGCCCCTCTTGCTTAGTAAGCTACTCTGGCTCCCCCTAGGGAATATACACTACACAAGGCTCCTCTTGCTTGGTAAGCTACTCTGGCTCCCCCTAGGGAATATACACTACACAAGGCTCCTCTTGCTTGGTAAGCTACTCTGGCTCCCCCTAGTCTACACAAGGCCCCTCTTGCTTAGTAAGCTACTCTGGCTCCCCTAGGGAATATACACTACACAAGGCACCTCTTGCTTGGTAAGCTACTCTGGCTCCCCTAGTGGATATCCACTACACAAGGCTCCTCTTGCTTGGTAAGCTACTCTGGCTCCCCCTAGTGGATATACACTACACAAAGCTCCTCTTGCTTGGTAAGCTACTCTGGCTCCCCTAGTGGATATACACTACACAAAGCTCCTCTTGCTTGGTAAGCTACTCTGGCTCCCCCTAGTGGATATACACTACACAAGGCCCCTCTTGTTTGGTAAGCTACTCTGGCTCCCCTAGTGGATATCCTCTACACAAGGCCCCTCTTGCTTAGTAAGCTACTCTGGCTCCCCTAGGAATATACACTACACAAGGCCCCTCTTGCTTGGTAAGCTGCTCTGGCTCCCCTAGGAATATACACTACACAAGGCCCCTCTTGTTTGGTAAGCTACTCTGGCTCCCCTAGTGGATATAGACTACAAAAGGCTCCTCTTGCTTGGTAAGCTACTCTGGCTCCCCCTAGTGGATATACACTACCCAAGGCTCTCTTGCTTGGTAAGCTACTCTGGCTCCCCCTAGTGGATATACACTACCCAAGGCTCTCTTGCTTGGTAAGCTACTCTGGCTCCCCCTAGGGAATATACACTACACAAGGCCCCTCTTGTTTGGTAAGCTACTCTGGCTCCCCCTAGTGGATATACACTACACAAGGCTCTTCTTGGTAAGCTACTCTGGCTCCCCCTAGTGGATATAGACTACACAAGGCTCCTCTTGCTTGGTAAGCTACTCTGGCTCCCCCTAGTGGATATACACTACCCAAGGCTCTCTTGCTTGGTAAGCTACTCTGGCTCCCCTAGTGGATATATACTACCCAAGGCTCTCTTGCTTGGTAAGCTACTCTGGCTCCCCCTAGGGAATATACACTACACAAGGCTCTCTTGCTTGGTAAGCTACTCTGGCTCCCCCTAGGGAATATACACTACACAAGGCTCCTCTTGCTTGGTAAGCTACTCTGGCTCCCCCTAGTGGATATACACTACCCAAGGCTCCTCTTGCTTGGTAAGCTACTCTGGCTCCCCCTAGTGGATATACATTACCCAAGGCTCCTCTTGCTTGGTAAGCTACTCTGGCTCCCCCTAGGGAATATACAGTACACAAGGCCCCTCTTGCTTGGTAAGCTACTCTGGCTCCCCCTAGTGGATATCCTCTACACAAGGCTCCTCTTGCTTGGTACGCTACTCTGGCTCCCCCTAGTGGATATCCTCTACACAAGGCTCCTCTTGCTTGGTAAACTACTCTGGCTCCCCCTAGTGGATATACACTACACAAGGCCCCTCTTGCTTGGTAAGCTACTCTGGCTCCCCCTAGTGGATATCCTCTACACAAGGCTCCTCTTGCTTGGTAAGCTACTCTGGCTCCCCCTAGTGGATATCCACAACACAAGGCTCCTCTTGCTTGGTAAGCTACTCTGGCTCCCCCTAGTGGATATCCACAACACAAGGCTCTTCTTGCTTGGTAAGCTACTCTGGCTCCCCTAGTGGATATCCACAACACAAGGCTCCTCTTGCTTGGTAAGCTACTCTGGCTCCCTAGTGGATATACACTACCCAAGGCCCCTCTTGCTTGGTAAGCTACTCTGGCTCCCCCTAGTGGATATACACTACCCAAGGCCCCTCTTGCTTGGTAAGCTACTCTGGCTCCCCCTAGTGGATATACACTACCCAAGGCTCCTCTTGCTTGGTAAGCTACTCTGGCTCCTCCTAGTGGATATCCACTACACAAGGCCCCTCTTGCTTGGTAAGCTACTCTGGCTCCCTAGTGGATATCCTCTACACAAGGCTCCTCTTGCTTGGTAAGCTACTCTGGCTCCCCCTAGTGGATACACACTACACAAGGCTCCTCTTCCTTGGTAAGCTACTCTGGCTCCCTAGTGGATATCCACAACACAAGGCTCCTCTTGCTTGGTAAGCTACTCTGGCTCCCCTAGTGGATATACACTACCCAAGGCCCCTCTTGCTTGGTAAGCTACTCTGGCTCCCTAGTGGATATACACTACACAAGGCTCCTCTTGCTTGGTAAGCTACTCTGGCTCCCCCTAGTGGATATTCTCTACACAAGGCCCCTCTTGCTTAGTAAGCTACTCTGGCTCCCCTAGGAATATACACTACACAAGGCTCCTCTTGCTTGGTAAGCTACTCTGGCTCCCCCTAGTGGATATCCACTACACAAGGCTCCTCTTGCTTGGTAAGCTACTCTGGCTCCCCCTAGTGGATATACACTACACAAAGCTCCTCTTGCTTGGTAAGCTACTCTGGCTCCCCCTAGTGGATATACACTACACAAGGCCCCTCTTGTTTGGTAAGCTACTCTGGCTCCCCCTAGTGGATATACACTACACAAAGCTCCTCTTGCTTGGTAAGCTACTCTGGCTCCCCCTAGTGGATATACACTACACAAGGCCCCTCTTGTTTGGTAAGCTACTCTGGCTCCCCCTAGTGGATATCCTCTACACAAGGCCCCTCTTGCTTAGTAAGCTACTCTGGCTCCCCTAGGAATATACACTACACAAGGCTCCTCTTGCTTGGTAAGCTACTCTGGCTCCCCCTAGGAATATACACTACACAAGGCTCCTCTTGCTTGGTAAGCTACTCTGGCTCCCCCTAGTGGATATCCTCTACACAAGGCCCCTCTTGCTTAGTAAGCTACTCTGGCTCCCCCTAGTGGATATACACTACACAAAGCTCCTCTTGCTTGGTAAGCTACTCTGGCTCCCCCTAGTGGATATACACTACACAAGGCCCCTCTTGTTTGGTAAGCTACTCTGGCTCCCCCTAGTGGATATACACTACACAAAGCTCCTCTTGCTTGGTAAGCTACTCTGGCTCCCCCTAGTGGATATACACTACACAAGGCCCCTCTTGTTTGGTAAGCTACTCTGGCTCCCCCTAGTGGATATCCTCTACACAAGGCCCCTCTTGCTTAGTAAGCTACTCTGGCTCCCCCTAGGGAATATACACTACACAAGGCTCCTCTTGCTTGGTAAGCTACTCTGGCTCCCCCTAGGGAATATACACTACACAAGGCTCCTCTTGCTTGGTAAGCTACTCTGGCTCCCCCTAGTGGATATCCTCTACACAAGGCCCCTCTTGCTTAGTAAGCTACTCTGGCTCCCCCTAGGGAATATACACTACACAAGGCACCTCTTGCTTGGTGCTACTCTGGCTCCCCCTAGTGGATATACACTACACAAAGCTCCTCTTGCTTGGTAAGCTACTCTGGCTCCCCTAGTGGATATACACTACACAAAGCTCCTCTTGCTTGGTAAGCTACTCTGGCTCCCCCTAGTGGATATACACTACACAAGGCCCCTCTTGTTTGGTAAGCTACTCTGGCTCCCTAGTGGATATCCACTACACAAGGCTCCTCTTGCTTGGTAAGCTACTCTGGCTCCCCTAGTGGATATACACTACACAAAGCTCCTCTTGCTTGGTAAGCTACTCTGGCTCCCCCTAGTGGATATACACTACACAAGGCCCCTCTTGTTTGGTAAGCTACTCTGGCTCCCCTAGTGGATATACACTACCCAAGGCCCCTCTTGCTTGGTAAGCTACTCTGGCTCCCCTAGTGGATATACACTACCCAAGGCCCCTCTTGCTTGGTAAGCTACTCTGGCTCCCCTAGTGGATATACACTACCCAAGGCTCCTCTTGCTTGGTAAGCTACTCTGGCTCCTCCTAGTGGATATCCACTACACAAGGCCCCTCTTGCTTGGTAAGCTACTCTGGCTCCCCTAGTGGATATCCTCTACACAAGGCTCCTCTTGCTTGGTAAGCTACTCTGGCTCCCCTAGTGGATACACACTACACAAGGCTCCTCTTCCTTGGTAAGCTACTCTGGCTCCCCTAGTGGATATCCACAACACAAGGCTCCTCTTGCTTGGTAAGCTACTCTGGCTCCCCTAGTGGATATACACTACCCAAGGCCCCTCTTGCTTGGTAAGCTACTCTGGCTCCCCTAGTGGATATACACTACACAAGGCTCCTCTTGCTTGGTAAGCTACTCTGGCTCCCCTAGTGGATATTCTCTACACAAGGCCCCTCTTGCTTAGTAAGCTACTCTGGCTCCCCTGGGAATATACACTACACAAGGCTCCTCTTGCTTGGTAAGCTACTCTGGCTCCCCCTAGGGAATATACACTACACAAGGCTCCTCTTGCTTGGTAAGCTACTCTGGCTCCCCCTAGTGGATATACACTACACAAAGCTCCTCTTGCTTGGTAAGCTACTCTGGCTCCCCTAGTGGATATACACTACACAAGGCCCCTCTTGTTTGGTAAGCTACTCTGGCTCCCCTAGTGGATATACACTACACAAAGCTCCTCTTGCTTGGTAAGCTACTCTGGCTCCCCTAGTGGATATACACTACACAAGGCCCCTCTTGTTTGGTAAGCTACTCTGGCTCCCCCTAGTGGATATCCTCTACACAAGGCCCCTCTTGCTTAGTAAGCTACTCTGGCTCCCCTAGGGAATATACACTACACAAGGCTCCTCTTGCTTGGTAAGCTACTCTGGCTCCCCCTAGGAATATACACTACACAAGGCTCCTCTTGCTTGGTAAGCTACTCTGGCTCCCTAGTGGATATCCTCTACACAAGGCCCCTCTTGCTTAGTAAGCTACTCTGGCTCCCCCTAGGAATATACACTACACAAGGCACCTCTTGCTTGGTAAGCTACTCTGGCTCCCCTAGTGGATATACACTACACAAAGCTCCTCTTGCTTGGTAAGCTACTCTGGCTCCCTAGTGGATATACACTACACAAAGCTCCTCTTGCTTGGTAAGCTACTCTGGCTCCCTAGTGGATATACACTACACAAGGCCCCTCTTGTTTGGTAAGCTACTCTGGCTCCCCCTAGTGGATATCCACTACACAAGGCTCCTCTTGCTTGGTAAGCTACTCTGGCTCCCCCTAGTGGATATACACTACACAAAGCTCCTCTTGCTTGGTAAGCTACTCTGGCTCCCTAGTGGATATACACTACACAAGGCCCCTCTTGTTTGGTAAGCTACTCTGGCTCCCCTAGTGGATATACACTACACAAAGCTCCTCTTGCTTGGTAAGCTACTCTGGCTCCCCTAGTGGATATACACTACACAAGGCCCCTCTTGTTTGGTAAGCTACTCTGGCTCCCCTAGTGGATATCCTCTACACAAGGCCCCTCTTGCTTAGTAAGCTACTCTGGCTCCCCTAGGAATATACACTACACAAGGCTCCTCTTGCTTGGTAAGCTACTCTGGCTCCCCTAGGAATATACACTACACAAGGCTCCTCTTGCTTGTAAGCTACTCTGGCTCCCTAGTGGATATCCTCTACACAAGGCCCCTCTTGCTTAGTAAGCTACTCTGGCTCCCCCTAGGGAATATACACTACACAAGGCACCTCTGCTTGGTAAGCTACTCTGGCTCCCCTAGTGGATATACACTACACAAAGCTCCTCTTGCTTGGTAAGCTACTCTGGCTCCCCTAGTGGATATACACTACACAAAGCTCCTCTTGCTTGGTAAGCTACTCTGGCTCCCCCTAGTGGATATACACTACACAAGGCCCCTCTTGTTTGGTAAGCTACTCTGGCTCCCTAGTGGATATCCTCTACACAAGGCCCCTCTTGCTTAGTAAGCTACTCTGGCTCCCCTAGGGAATATACACTACACAAGGCCCCTCTTGCTTGGTAAGCTACTCTGGCTCCCCTAGGGAATATACACTACACAAGGCCCTCTTGTTTGGTAAGCTACTCTGGCTCCCCTAGTGGATATAGACTACAAAGGCTCCTCTTGCTTGGTAAGCTACTCTGGCTCCCCTAGTGGATATACACTACCCAAGGCTCTCTAGGCTTGGTAAGCTACTCTGGCTCCCCCTAGTGGATATACACTACCCAAGGCTTGGTAAGCTACCTGGCTCCCTAGGAATATACACTACACAAGGCCCCTCTTGTTTGGTAAGCTACTCTGGCTCCCTAGTGGATATACACTACACAAGGCTCTTCTTGCTTGGTAAGCTACTCTGGCTCCCCCTAGTGGATATAGACTACACAAGGCTCCTCTTGCTTGGTAAGCTACTCTGGCTCCCCCTAGTGGATATACACTACCCAAGGCTCTCTTGCTTGGTAAGCTACTCTGGCTCCCCCTAGTGGATATATACTACCCAAGGCTCTCTTGCTTGGTAAGCTACTCTGGCTCCCCCTAGGGAATATACACTACACAAGGCTCTCTTGCTTGGTAAGCTACTCTGGCTCCCCCTAGGGAATATACACTACACAAGGCTCCTCTTGCTTGGTAAGCTACTCTGGCTCCCCTAGTGGATATACACTACCCAAGGCTCCTCTTGCTTGGTAAGCTACTCTGGCTCCCCTAGTGGATATACATTACCCAAGGCTCCTCTTGCTTGTAAGCTACTCTGGCTCCCCCTAGGGAATATACAGTACACAAGGCCCTCTTGTTGGTAAGCTACTCTGGCTCCCCTAGTGGATATCCTCTACACAAGGCTCCTCTTGCTTGGTAAGCTACTCTGGCTCCCCCTAGTGGATATCCTCTACACAAGGCTCCTCTTGCTTGGTAAACTACTCTGGCTCCCCTAGTGGATATACACTACACAAGGCCCCTCTTGCTTGGTAAGCTACTCTGGCTCCCTAGTGGATATCCTCTACACAAGGCTCCTCTTGCTTGGTAAGCTACTCTGGCTCCCCCTAGTGGATATCCACAACACAAGGCTCCTCTTGCTTGGTAAGCTACTCTGGCTCCCCTAGTGGATATCCACAACACAAGGCTCTTCTTGCTTGGTAAGCTACTCTGGCTCCCCTAGTGGATATCCACAACACAAGGCTCCTCTTGCTTGGTAAGCTACTCTGGCTCCCCTAGTGGATATACACTACCCAAGGCCCTCTTGCTTGGTAAGCTACTCTGGCTCCCCTAGTGGATATACACTACCCAAGGCCCCTCTTGCTTGGTAAGCTACTCTGGCTCCCCTAGTGGATATACACTACCCAAGGCTCCTCTTGCTTGGTAAGCTACTCTGGCTCCTCCTAGTGGATATCCACTACACAAGGCCCCTCTTGCTTGGTAAGCTACTCTGGCTCCCCCTAGTGGATATCCTCTACACAAGGCTCCTCTTGCTTGGTGGCTTCTCTGGCTCCCCCTAGTGGATATACACTACACAAGGCTCCTCTTCCTTGGTAAGCTACTCTGGCTCCCCTAGTGGATATCCACAACACAAGGCTCCTCTTGCTTGTAAGCTACTCTGGCTCCCCCTAGTGGATATACACTACCCAAGGCCCCTCTTGCTTGGTAAGCTACTCTGGCTCCCCCTAGTGGATATACACTACACAAGGCCCCCTCTTGCTTGGTAAGCTACTCTGGCTCCCCTAGTGGATATCCACTACACAAGGCTCCTCTTGCTTGGTAAGCTACTCTGGCTCCCCTAGTGGATATACACAACACAAGGCTCTTCTTGCTTGGTAAGCTACTCTGGCTCCCCTAGTGGATATACACAACACAAGGCTCTTCTTGCTTGGTAAGCTAATCTGGCCCCCTAGTGGATATCCACTACACAAGGCTCCTCTTGCTTGGTAAGCTACTCTGGCTCCCCTAGTGGATATACACTACACAAGGCCCCTCTTGCTTGGTAAACTACTCTGGCTCCCTAGTGGATATACACTACACAAGGCTCCTCTTGCTTGGTGCTACTCTGGCTCCCCTAGTGGATATACACTACACAAGGCTGCTCTTGCTTGGTAAGCTACTCTGGCTCCCCTAGTGGATATACACTACACAAGGCCCCTCTTGCTTGGTAAGCTACTCTGGCTCCCCTAGTGGATATACACTACACAAAGCTCCTCTTGCTTGGTAAGCTACTCTGGCTCCCCTAGTGGATATACACTACACAAGGCCCCTCTTGCTTGGTAAGCTACTCTGGCTCCCCTAGTGGATATACACTACACAAGGCTCCTCTTGCTTGGTAAGCTACTCTGGCTCCCCTAGTGGATATACACTACACAAGGCTCCTCTTGTTTGGTAAGCTACTCTGGCTCCCCCTAGTGGATATACACAACACAAGGCTCTTCATGCTTGGTAAGCTACTCTGGCTCCCCTAGTGGATATACACAACACAAGGCTCTTCTTGCTTGGTAAGCTACTCTGGCTCCCCTAGTGGATATACACTACACAAGGCTCCTCTTGCTTGGTAAGCTACTCTGGCTCCCTAGTGGATATACACTACCCAAGGCTCCTCTTGCTTGGTAAGCTACTCTGGCTCCCCCTAGTGGATATACATTACCCAAGGCTCCTCTTGCTTGGTAAGCTACTCTGGCTCCCCTAGGGAATATACAGTACACAAGGCCCCTCTTGCTTGGTAAGCTACTCTGGCTCCCCCTAGTGGATATCCTCTACACAAGGCTCCTCTTGCTTGGTACGCTACTCTGGCTCCCCCTAGTGGATATCCTCTACACAAGGCTCCTCTTGCTTGGTAAACTACTCTGGCTCCCCCTAGTGGATATACACTACACAAGGCCCCTCTTGCTTGGTAAGCTACTCTGGCTCCCCCTAGTGGATATCCTCTACACAAGGCTCCTCTTGCTTGGTAAGCTACTCTGGCTCCCCCTAGTGGATATCCACAACACAAGGCTCCTCTTGCTTGGTAAGCTACTCTGGCTCCCCTAGTGGATATCCACAACACAAGGCTCTTCTTGCTTGGTAAGCTACTCTGGCTCCCCTAGTGGATATCCACAACACAAGGCTCCTCTTGCTTGGTAAGCTACTCTGGCTCCCCCTAGTGGATATACACTACCCAAGGCCCCTCTTGCTTGGTAAGCTACTCTGGCTCCCCTAGTGGATATACACTACCCAAGGCCCCTCTTGCTTGGTAAGCTACTCTGGCTCCCCTAGTGGATATACACTACCCAAGGCTCCTCTTGCTTGGTAAGCTACTCTGGCTCCTCCTAGTGGATATCCACTACACAAGGCCCCTCTTCCTTGGTAAGCTACTCTGGCTCCCCCTAGTGGATATCCTCTACACAAGGCTCCTCTTGCTTGGTAAGCTACTCTGGCTCCCCCTAGTGGATATACACTACACAAGGCTCCTCTTCCTTGGTAAGCTACTCTGGCTCCCCCTAGTGGATATCCACAACACAAGGCTCCTCTTGCTTGGTAAGCTACTCTGGCTCCCCCTAGTGGATATACACTACCCAAGGCCCCTCTTGCTTGGTAAGCTACTCTGGCTCCCCCTAGTGGATATACACTACACAAGGCTCCTCTTGCTTGGTAAGCTACTCTGGCTCCCCCTAGTGGATATCCACTACACAAGGCTCCTCTTGCTTGGTAAGCTACTCTGGCTCCCCCTAGTGGATATACACAACACAAGGCTCTTCTTGCTTGGTAAGCTACTCTGGCTCCCCCTAGTGGATATACACAACACAAGGCTCTTCTTGCTTGGTAAGCTAATCTGGCTCCCCCTAGTGGATATCCACTACACAAGGCTCCTCTTGCTTGGTAAGCTACTCTGGCTCCCCCTAGTGGATATACACTACACAAGGCCCCTCTTGCTTGGTAAACTACTCTGGCTCCCCCTAGTGGATATACACTACACAAGGCTCCTCTTGCTTGGTAAGCTACTCTGGCTCCCCCTAGTGGATATACACTACACAAGGCTGCTCTTGCTTGGTAAGCTACTCTGGCTCCCCCTAGTGGATATACACTACACAAGGCCCCTCTTGCTTGGTAAGCTACTCTGGCTCCCCCTAGTGGATATACACTACACAAGGCTCCTCTTGCTTGGTAAGCTACTCTGGCTCCCCCTAGTGGATATACACTACACAAGGCTCCTCTTGCTTGGTAAGCTACTCTGGCTCCCCCTAGTGGATATACACTACACAAGGCTCCTCTTGCTTGGTAAGCTACTCTGGCTCCCCCTAGTGGATATACACTACACAAGGCTCCTCTTGTTTGGTAAGCTACTCTGGCTCCCCCTAGTGGATATACACAACACAAGGCTCTTCTTGCTTGGTAAGCTACTCTGGCTCCCCCTAGTGGATATACACAACACAAGGCTCTTCTTGCTTGGTAAGCTACTCTGGCTCCCCCTAGTGGATATACACTACACAAGGCTCCTCTTGCTTGGTAAGCTACTCTGGCTCCCCCTAGTGGATATACACTACACAAGGCTCCTCTTGCTTGGTAAGCTACTCTGGCTCCCCCTAGTGGATATCCTCTACACAAGGCCCCTCTTGCTTGGTAAGCTACTCTGGCTCCCCCTAGTGGATATAGATTACACAAGGCTCCTCTTGCTTGGTAAGCTACTCTGGCTCCCCCTAGTGGATATCCACTACACAAGGCTCCTCTTGCTTGGTAAGCTACTCTGGCTCCCCCTAGTGGATATACACTACACAAGGCCCCTCTTGCTTGGTAAGCTACTCTGGCTCCCCCTAGTGGATATATACTACACAAGGCTCCTCTTGCTTGGTAAGCTACTCTGGCTCCCCCTAGTGGATATCCACTACACAAGGCCCCTCTTGCTTGGTAAGCTACTCTGGCTCCCCCTAGTGGATATAGATTACACAAGGCCCGTCTTGCTTGGTAAGCTACTCTGGCTCCCCCTAGTGGATATAGATTACACAAGGCCCCTCTTGCTTGGTAAGCTACTCTGGCTCCCCCTAGGGAATATACACTACACAAGGCTCCTCTTGCTTGGTAAGCTACTCTGGCTCCCCCTAGTGGATATAGATTACACAAGGCTCTCTTGCTTGGTAAGCTACTCTGGCTCCCCCTAGTGTATATACACTACACAAGGCTCCTCTTGCTTGGTAAGCTACTCTGGCTCCCCCTAGTGGATATACACTACACAAGGCCCCTCTTGCTTGGTAAGCTACTCTGGCTCCCCCTAGTGGATATACACTACACAAGGCTCCTCTTGCTTGGTAAGCTACTCTGGCTCCCCCTAGTGGATATACACTACACAAGGCTCCTCTTGCTTGGTAAGCTACTCTGGCTCCCCCTAGTGGATGTACACTACACAAGGCTCCTCTTGCTTGGTAAGCTACTCTGGCTCCCCCTAGTGGATATACACTACACAAGGCCCCTCTTGCTTGGTAAGCTACTCTGGCTCCCCCTAGTGGATATACACTACACAAGGCCCCTCTTGCTTGGTAAGCTACTCTGGCTCCCCCTAGTGGATATCCTCTACACAAGGCTCCTCTTGCTTGGTAAGCTACTCTGGCTCCCCCTAGTGGATATACACTACCCAAGGCTCCTCTTGCTTGGTAAGCTACTCTGGCTCCTCCTAGTGGATATCCACTACACAAGGCCCCTCTTGCTTGGTAAGCTACTCTGGCTCCCCCTAGTGGATATACACTACCCAAGGCTCCTCTTGCTTGGTAAGCTACTCTGGCTCCCCCTAGTGGATATCCACAACACAAGGCTCCTCTTGCTTGGTAAGCTACTCTGGCTCCCCCTAGTGGATATCCACAACACAAGGCTCTTCTTGCTTGGTAAGCTACTCTGGCTCCCCCTAGTGGATATCCACAACACAAGGCTCCTCTTGCTTGGTAAGCTACTCTGGCTCCCCCTAGTGGATATACACTACCCAAGGCCCCTCTTGCTTGGTAAGCTACTCTGGCTCCCCCTAGTGGATATACACTACCCAAGGCCCCTCTTGCTTGGTAAGCTACTCTGGCTCCCCCTAGTGGATATACACTACCCAAGGCTCCTCTTGCTTGGTAAGCTACTCTGGCTCCTCCTAGTGGATATCCACTACACAAGGCCCCTCTTGCTTGGTAAGCTACTCTGGCTCCCCCTAGTGGATATCCTCTACACAAGGCTCCTCTTGCTTGGTAAGCTACTCTGGCTCCCCCTAGTGGATATACACTACACAAGGCTCCTCTTGCTTGGTAAGCTACTCTGGCTCCCCCTAGTGGATATCCACAACACAAGGCTCCTCTTGCTTGGTAAGCTACTCTGGCTCCCCCTAGTGGATATACACTACCCAAGGCCCTCTTGCTTGGTAAGCTACTCTGGCTCCCCCTAGTGGATATACACTACACAAGGCTCCTCTTGCTTGGTAAGCTACTCTGGCTCCCCCTAGTGGATATCCACTACACAAGGCTCCTCTTGCTTGGTAAGCTACTCTGGCTCCCCCTAGTGGATATACACAACACAAGGCTCTTCTTGCTTGGTAAGCTACTCTGGCTCCCCCTAGTGGATATACACAACACAAGGCTCTTCTTGCTTGGTAAGCTACTCTGGCTCCCCCTAGTGGATATCCACTACACAAGGCTCCTCTTGCTTGGTAAGCTACTCTGGCTCCCCCTAGTGGATATACACTACACAAGGCCCCTCTTGCTTGGTAAACTACTCTGGCTCCCCCTAGTGGATATACACTACACAAGGCTCCTCTTGCTTGGTAAGCTACTCTGGCTCCCCCTAGTGGATATACACTACACAAGGCTCCTCTTGCTTGGTAAGCTACTCTGGCTCCCCCTAGTGGATATACACTACACAAGGCTCCTCTTGCTTGGTAAGCTACTCTGGCTCCCCCTAGTGGATATACACTACACAAGGCTCCTCTTGCTTGGTAAGCTACTCTGGCTCCCCCTAGTGGATATACACTACACAAGGCTCCTCCTCTTGCTCCCCCTTGGATATACACTACACAAGGCTCCTCTTGTCTGGCTACTCTGGCCCCTAGTGGATATACACAACACAAGGCTCTTCTTGTTTGGTAAGCTACTCTGGCTCCCCTAGTGGATATACACAACACAAGGCTCTTCTTGCTTGGTAAGCTACTCTGGCTCCCCTAGTGGATATACACTACACAAGGCTCCTCTTGCTTGGTAAGCTACTCTGGCTCCCCTAGTGGATATACACTACACAAGGCTCCTCTTGCTTGGTAAGCTACTACCCTGGCTCCCCTAGTGGATATCCTCTACACAAGGCCCCTCTTGCTTGGTAAGCTACTCTGGCTCCCCTAGTGGATATAGATTACACAAGGCTCCTCTTGCTTGGTAAGCTACTCTGGCTCCCCCTAGTGGATATCCACTACACAAGGCTCCTCTTGCTTGGTAAGCTACTCTGGCTCCCCCTAGTGGATATACACTACACAAGGCCCCTCTTGCTTGGTAAGCTACTCTGGCTCCCCCTAGTGGATATATACTACACAAGGCTCCTCTTGCTTGGTAAGCTACTCTGGCTCCCCCTAGTGGATATCCACTACACAAGGCCCCTCTTGCTTGGTAAGCTACTCTGGCTCCCCCTAGTGGATATAGATTACACAAGGCCCGTCTTGCTTGGTAAGCTACTCTGGCTCCCCCTAGTGGATATAGATTACACAAGGCCCCTCTTGCTTGGTAAGCTACTCTGGCTCCCCCTAGTGGATATACACTACACAAGGCTCCTCTTGCTTGGTAAGCTACTCTGGCTCCCCCTAGTGGATATACACTACACAAGGCCCCTCTTGCTTGGTAAGCTACTCTGGCTCCCCCTAGTGGATATAGATTACACAAGGCCCCTCTTGCTTGGTAAGCTACTCTGGCTCCCCCTAGTGGATATACACTACACAAGGCTCTCTTGCTTGGTAAGCTACTCTGGCTCCCCCTAGTGTATATACACTACACAAGGCTCCTCTTGCTTGGTAAGCTACTCTGGCTCCCCCTAGTGGATATACACTACACAAGGCTCCTCTTGCTTGGTAAGCTACTCTGGCTCCCCCTAGTGTATATACACTACACAAGGCTCCTCTTGCTTGGTAAGCTACTCTGGCTCCCCCTAGTGGATATACACTACACAAGGCTCCTCTTGCTTGGTAAGCTACTCTGGCTCCCCCTAGTGGATGTACACTACACAAGGCTCCTCTTGCTTGGTAAGCTACTCTGGCTCCCCCTAGTGGATATACACTACACAAGGCCCCTCTTGCTTGGTAAGCTACTCTGGCTCCCCCTAGTGGATATACACTACACAAAGCCCCTCTTGCTTGGTAAGCTACTCTCCCCCGAGTGGAAAAGGTATGCATTAGAACGCAATATGGCCTCCATCTCCACTCTGACCCTCTGACACTCTGACCGGTTGCTAATATGCTGTAATGATAATAGCCATTTCATTAGTACCATGTCTTTACTGTGGATGGTGATATGAGTGATTATATCATCTCAGGAAAATAATTATTATGATGGTGAATAAATCATCACAGGAAAACAATGACTACCTGTGTGTTGAAAGCGGTGAGTTTTATGTAGGATATACCATATAATCAGCCTGTAGAAACACCAGAGTCATTCAGCCTAGAAAGATATACTGTATATACATACAGAGCGTTCGGAAAGTATTCAGGCCCCTTGACTTTTTCCACATCTTGTTACGTTACAGCCTTATTATAAAATGGATTAAATAAAACATGTTCCTCATCAATCTACATACAATACCCCATAATGACATCACAATACCCCATAATGACATCACAATACCCCATAATGACATCACAATACCCCATAATGACATCACAATACCCCATAATGACATCTCAATACCCCATAATGACATCACAATACCCCATAATGACGTCTCAATACCCCATAATGACATCACAATACCCCATAATGACATCACAATACCCCATAATGACATCTCAATACCCCATAATGACATCTCAATACCCCATAATGACATCACAATACCCCATAATGACATCACAATACCCCATAATGACATCCCAATACCCCATAATGACATCTCAATACCCGATAATGACATCACAATACCCCATAATGACATCTCAATACCCCATAATGACATCACAATACCCCATGATGACATCACAATACCCCATAATGACATCTCAATACCCCATAATGACATCTCAATACCCCATAATGACATCTCAATACCCCATAATGACATCACAATACCCCATAATGACATCACAATACCCCATAATGACATCCCAATACCCCATAATGACATCTCAATACCCGATAATGACATCACAATACCCCATAATGACATCTCAATACCCCATAATGACATCACAATACCCCATGATGACATCACAATACCACATAATGACAAAGAAAAAAAAATTGTGCAAAATTCTAAAACAAAAAAAATTGTATTTACCTTTGATATGATGATGAGTCTGTTGATATGATGATGGGCCTGTTGATATGATGATGATGGGTCTGTTGATATGATGATGATGGGTCTGTTGATATGATGATGGGTCTGTTGATATGATGATGATGGGTCTGTTGATATGGTGGTGGGTCTGTTGATATGATGATGATGGGTCTGTTGATATGATGATGATGGGTCTGTTGATATGATGATGGGTCTGTTGATATGATGATGGGTCTGTTGATATGATGATGATGGGTCTGTTGATATGATGATGATGGGTCTGTTGATATAATGATGATGGGTCTGTTGATATGATGATGATGGGTCTGTTGATATGATGATGGGTCTGTTGATATGATGATGATGGGTCTGTTGATATGATGATGATGGGTCTGTTGATATGATGATGATGGGTCTGTTGATATGATGATGGGTCTGTTGATATGATGATGATGGGTCTGTTGATATGATGATGATGGGTCTGTTGATATGATGATGGGTCTGTTGATATGATGATGATGGGTCTGTTGATATGATGATGGGTCTGTTGATATGATGATGATGGGTCTGTTGATATGATGATGATGGGTCTGTTGATATGATGATGATGGGTCTGTTGATATGATGATGGGTCTGTTGATATGATGATGGGTCTGTTGATATGGTGGTGGGTCTGTT
Source organism: Oncorhynchus keta (assembly GCF_023373465.1). Classification (NCBI taxonomy): domain Eukaryota; kingdom Metazoa; phylum Chordata; class Actinopteri; order Salmoniformes; family Salmonidae; genus Oncorhynchus; species Oncorhynchus keta. Next base: position 4,374,169 of record NC_068447.1, on the reverse strand, counting down.
GATATGATGATGATGATGGGTCTGTTGATATGATGATGATGGGTCTGTTGATATGATGATGATGGGTCTGTTGATATGATGATGGGTCTGTTGATATGATGATGATGGGTCTGTTGATATGATGATGATGGGTCTGTTGATATGATGATGATGGGTCTGTTGATATGATGATGATGGGTCTGTTGATATGATGATGATGGGTCTGTTGATATGATGATGATGGGTCTGTTGATATGATGATGATGGGTCTGTTGATATGATGATGATGGGTCTGTTGATATGATGATGGGTCTGTTGATATGATGATGATGGGTCTGTTGATATGATGATGGGTCTGTTGATATGATGATGATGGGTCTGTTGATATGATGATGGGTCTGTTGATATGATGATGATGGGTCTGTTGATATGGTGGTGGGTCTGTTGATATGATGATGATGGGTCTGTTGATATGATGATGGGTCTGTTGATATGATGATGATGGGTCTGTTGATATGATGATGATGGGTCTGTTGATATGATGATGGGTCTGTTGATATGATGATGGGTCTGTTGATATGATGATGATGGGTCTGTTGATATGGTGGTGGGTCTGTTGATATGATGATGATGGGTCTGTTGATATGATGATGGGTCTGTTGATATGATGATGGGTCTGTTGATATGATGATGGGTCTGTTGATATGATGATGATGGGTCTGTTGATATGATGATGATGGGTCTGTTGATATGATGATGGGTCTGTTGATATGATGATGATGGGTCTGTTGATATAATGATGATGGGTCTGTTGATATAATGATGGGTCTGTTGATATGATGATGGGTCTGTTGATATGATGATGATGGGTCTGTTGATATGGTGATGGGCCTGTTGATATGATGATGATGGGTCTGTTGATATGATGATGGGTCTGTTGATATGATGATGATCAACAAACCCATCCGTGCTTTTACACCTGCATTGCTTGCTGTTTGGGGTTTTAGGCTGGGTTTCTGTACAGCACTTTGAGATATCAGCTGATGTACGAAGGGCTATATAAATAAATTTGATTTGATTTGATTTGTTGATATGATGATGGGTCTGTTGATATAATGATGATGGGTCTGTTGATATGATGATGATGGGTCTGTTGATATGATGATGGGTCTGTTGATATGATGATGATGGGTCTGTTGATATGATGATGGGTCTGTTGATATGATGATGATGGGTCTGTTGATATGATGATGATGGGTCTGTTGATATGATGATGGGTCTGTTGATATGATGATGATGGGTCTGTTGATATGATGATGGGTCTGTTGATATGATGATGGGTCTGTTGATATGATGATGATGGGTCTGTTGATATGATGATGATGGGTCTGTTGATATGATGATGGGTCTGTTGATATGATGATGGGTCTGTTGATATGATGATGATGGGTCTGTTGATATGATGATGATGGGTCTGTTGATATGGTGATGATGGGTCTGTTGATATGATGATGATGGGTCTGTTGATATGGTGGTGGGTCTGTTGATATGATGATGGGTCTGTTGATATGATGATGGGTCTGTTGATATAATGATGATGGGTCTGTTGATATGATGATGGGTCTGTTGATATGATGATGATGGGTCTATTGATATGATGATGGGTCTGTTGATATGATGATGGGTCTGTTGATATGATGATGATGGGTCTGTTGATATGATGATGATGGGTCTGTTGATATGATGATGATGGGCCTGTTGATATGATGATGATGGGTCTGTTGATATGATGATGATGGGTCTGTTGATATGATGATGATGGGTCTGTTGATATGATGATGATGGGTCTGTTGATATGATGATGGGTCTGTTGATATGATGATGGGTCTGTTGATATGATGATGATGGGTCTGTTGATATGATGATGATGGGTCTGTTGATATGATGATGATGGGTCTGTTGATATGATGATGATGGGTCTGTTGATATGATGATGGGTCTGTTGATATGATGATGGGTCTGTTGATATGATGATGATGGGTCTGTTGATATGATGATGGGTCTGTTGATATGATGATGGGTCTGTTGATATGATGATGGGTCTGTTGATATGATGATGGGTCTGTTGATATGATGATGATGGGTCTGTTGATATGATGATGATGGGTCTGTTGATATGGTGATGATGGGTCTGTTGATATGATGATGGGTCTGTTGATATGATGATGGGTCTGTTGATATGATGATGATGGGTCTGTTGATATGATGATGATGGGTCTGTTGATATGATGATGATGGGTCTGTTGATATGATGATGGGTCTGTTGATATGATGATGATGGGTCTGTTGATATGATGATGGGTCTGTTGATATGATGATGATGGGTCTGTTGATATGATGATGGGTCTGTTGATATGATGATGATGGGTCTGTTGATATGATGATGGGTCTGTTGATAGGATGATGATGGGTCTGTTGATATGATGATGATGGGTCTGTTGATATGATGATGATGGGTCTGTTGATATGATGATGATGGGTCTGTTGATATGATGATGGGTCTGTTGATATGATGATGATGGGTCTGTTGATATGATGATGATGGGTCTGTTGATATGATGATGGGTCTGTTGATATAATGATGGGTCTGTTGATATGATGATGGGTCTGTTGATATGGTGGTGGGTCTGTTGATATGATGATGATGGGTCTGTTGATATGATGATGATGGGCCTGTTGATATGATGATGATGGGTCTGTTGATATGATGATGATGGGTCTGTTGATATGATGATGATGGGTCTGTTGATATGATGATGATGGGTCTGTTGATATAATGATGATGGGTCTGTTGATATGATGATGGGCCTGTTGATATGATGATGGGTCTGTTGATATGATGATGATGGGTCTGTTGATATGATGATGATGGGTCTGTTGATATGATGATGGGTCTGTTGATATGATGATGGGTCTGTTGATATGATGATGGGTCTGTTGATATGATGATGGGTCTGTTGATATGATGATGATGGGTCTGTTGATATGATGATGATGGGTCTGTTGATATGATGATGGGTCTGTTGATATGATGATGGGTCTGTTGATATGATGATGGGTCTGTTGATATGATGATGGGTCTGTTGATATGATGATGATGGGTCTGTTGATATGATGATGGGTCTGTTGATATGATGATGGGTCTGTTGATATGATGATGATGGGTCTGTTGATATGATGATGGGTCTGTTGATATGATGATGATGGGTCTGTTGATATGATGATGATGGGTCTGTTGATATGGTGATGATGGGTCTGTTGATATGATGATGGGTCTGTTGATATGATGATGGGTCTGTTGATATGATGATGATGGGTCTGTTGATATGATGATGATGGGTCTGTTGATATGATGATGGGTCTGTTGATATATGATGATGGGTCTGTTGATATGATGATGGGCCTGTTGATATGATGATGGGTCTGTTGATATGATGATGATGGGCCTGTTGATATGATGATGATGGGTCTGTTGATATGATGATGGGTCTGTTGATATGATGATGATGGGTCTGTTGATATGATGATGGGTCTGTTGATATGATGATGATGGGTCTGTTGATATGATGATGATGGGTCTGTTGATATGATGATGATGGGTCTGTTGATATGATGATGGGTCTGTTGATATGATGATGGGTCTGTTGATATGATGATGATGGGTCTGTTGATATGATGATGATGGGTCTGTTGATATGATGATGGGGCTGTTGATATGATGGTGGGTCTGTTGATATGATGATGGGTCTGTTGATATGATGATGATGGGTCTGTTGATATGATGATGATGGGTCTGTTGATATGATGATGGGTCTGTTGATATGATGATGATGGGTCTGTTGATATGATGATGATGGGTCTGTTGATATGATGATGATGGGTCTGTTGATATGATGATGGGTCTGTTGATATGATGATGGGTCTGTTGATATGATGATGGGTCTGTTGATATGATGATGATGGGTCTGTTGATATGATGATGATGGGTCTGTTGATATGATGATGGGTCTGTTGATATGATGATGGGTCTGTTGATATGATGATGATGGGTCTGTTGATATGATGATGGGTCTGTTGATATGATGATGATGGGTCTGTTGATATGATGATGATGGGTCTGTTGATATGATGATGGGTCTGTTGATATGATGATGGGTCTGTTGATATGATGATGGGTCTGTTGATATGATGATGGGTCTGTTGATATGATGATGATGGGTCTGTTGATATAATGATGATGGGTCTGTTGATATGATGATGGGTCTGTTGATATGATGATGATGGGTCTGTTGATATGATGATGGGTCTGTTGATATGATGATGATGGGTCTGTTGATATGATGATGGGTCTGTTGATATGATGATGATGGGTCTGTTGATATGATGATGGGTCTGTTGATATGATGATGATGGGTCTGTTGATATGATGATGGGTCTGTTGATATGATGATGATGGGTCTGTTGATATAATGATGATGGGTCTGTTGATATGATGATGATGGGTCTGTTGATATGATGATGATGGGTCTGTTGATATGATGATGATGGGTCTGTTGATATGATGATGATGGGTCTGTTGATATAATGATGATGGGTCTGTTGATATGATGATGGGTCTGTTGATATGGTGATGATGGGTCTGTTGATATGATGATGGGTCTGTTGATATGATGATGGGTCTGTTGATATGATGATGATGGGTCTGTTGATATAATGATGATGGGTCTGTTGATATGATGATGGGTCTGTTGATATGATGATGGGTCTGTTGATATGATGATGATGGGTCTGTTGATATGATGATGGGTCTGTTGATATATGATGATGGGTCTGTTGATATAATGATGATGGGTCTGTTGATATGATGATGATGGGTCTGTTGATATGATGATGATGGGTCTGTTGATATGATGATGGGTCTGTTGATATGATGATGATGGGTCTGTTGATATGATGATGGGTCTGTTGATATGATGATGGGTCTGTTGATATGATGATGATGGGCCTGTTGATATGATGATGATGGGTCTGTTGATATGATGATGATGGGCCTGTTGATATGATGATGATGGGTCTGTTGATATGATGATGATGGGTCTGTTGATATGATGATGATGGGTCTGTTGATATGATGATGATGGGTCTGTTGATATGATGATGGGTCTGTTGATATGATGATGGGTCTGTTGATATGATGATGGGTCTGTTGATATGATGATGATGGGTCTGTTGATATGATGATGGGTCTGTTGATATGATGATGATGGGTCTGTTGATATGATGATGGGTCTGTTGATATGATGATGATGGGTCTGTTGATATGATGATGGGTCTGTTGATATGATGATGGGTCTGTTGATAGGATGATGGGTCTGTTGATATGATGATGATGGGTCTGTTGATATGATGATGATGGGTCTGTTGATATGATGATGGGTCTGTTGATATGATGATGATGGGTCTGTTGATATAATGATGATGGGTCTGTTGATATGATGATGGGTCTGTTGATATGATGATGGGTCTGTTGATATGATGATGGGTCTGTTGATATGATGATGGGTCTGTTGATATGATGATGGGTCTGTAGATATGATGATGGGTCTGTTGATATGATGATGATGGGTCTGTTGATATGATGATGGGTCTGTTGATATGATGATGATGGGTCTGTTGATATGATGATGATGGGTCTGTTGATATAATGATGATGGGTCTGTTGATATGATGATGGGTCTGTTGATATGATGATGATGGGTCTGTTGATATAATGATGATGGGTCTGTTGATATGATGATGGGTCTGTTGATATGATGATGATGGGTCTGTTGATATGATGATGGGTCTGTTGATATGATGATGATGGGTCTGTTTATATGATGATGGGTCTGTTGATATGATGATGATGGGTCTGTTGATATGATGATGGGTCTGTTGATATGATGATGATGGGTCTGTTGATATGATGATGGGCCTGTTGATATGATGATGATGGGTCTGTTGATATGATGATGATGGGTCTGTTGATATGATGATGGGTCTGTTGATATGATGATGATGGGTCTGTTGATATGATGATGATGGGTCTGTTGATATGATGATGATGGGTCTGTTGATATAATGATGATGGGTCTGTTGATATGATGATGGGTCTGTTGATATGATGATGATGGGTCTGTTGATATGATGGTGGGTCTGTTGATATGATGATGATGGGTCTGTTGATATGATGATGATGGGTCTGTTGATATGATGATGATGGGTCTGTTGATATGATGATGGGTCTGTTGATATGATGATGATGGGTCTGTTGATATGATGATGGGTCTGTTGATATGATGATGGGTCTGTTGATATGATGATGGGCCTGTTGATATGATGATGGGTCTGTTGATATGATGATGATGGGTCTGTTGATATGATGATGATGGGTCTGTTGATATATGATGATGGGTCTGTTGATATGATGATGGGTCTGTTGATATGATGATGGGTCTGTTGATATGATGATGGGTCTGTTGATATGATGATGGGTCTGTTGATATGATGATGGGTCTGTTGATATGATGATGGGTCTGTTGATATGATGATGGGTCTGTTGATATGATGATGATGGGTCTGTTGATATAATGATGATGGGTCTGTTGATATGATGATGGGTCTGTTGATATGATGATGGGTCTGTTGATATGATGATGGGTCTGTTGATATGATGATGATGGGTCTGTTGATATGATGATGATGGGTCTGTTGATATGATGATGGGTCTGTTGATATGATGATGATGGGTCTGTTGATATGATGATGGGTCTGTTGATATGATGATGATGGGTCTGTTGTTATGATGATGATGGGTCTGTTGATATGATGATGATGGGTCTGTTGATATGATGATGGGTCTGTTGATATGATGATGGGTCTGTTGATATGATGATGGGTCTGTTGATATGATGATGATGGGTCTGTTGATATGATGATGGGTCTGTTGATATGATGATGGGTCTGTTGATATGATGATGATGGGTCTGTTGATATGATGATGGGTCTGTTGATATGATGATGATGGGTCTGTTGATATGATGATGATGGGTCTGTTGATATGATGATGATGGGTCTGTTGATATGATGATGGGTCTGTTGATATGATGGTGGGTCTGTTGATATGATGATGATGGGTCTGTTGATATGATGATGGGTCTGTTGATATGATGATGGGTCTGTTGATATGATGATGGGTCTGTTGATATGATGATGGGCCTGTTGATATGATGATGGGTCTGTTGATATGATGATGATGGGCCTGTTGATATGATGATGATGGGTCTGTTGATATGATGATGGGTCTGTTGATATGATGATGGGTCTGTTGATATGATGATGGGTCTGTTGATATGATGATGATGGGCCTGTTGATATGATGATGATGGGTCTGTTGATATGATGATGATGGGTCTGTTGATATGATGATGATGGGTCTGTTGATATGATGATGATGGGTCTGTTGATATGATGATGATGGGTCTGTTGATATGATGATGATGGGTCTGTTGATATGATGATGATGGGTCTGTTGATATGATGATGATGGGTCTGTTGATATGATGATGGGTCTGTTGATATGATGATGATGGGTCTGTTGATATGATGATGATGGGTCTGTTGATATGATGATGATGGGTCTGTTGATATGATGATGATGGGTCTGTTGATATGATGATGATGGGTCTGTTGATATGATGATGGGTCTGTTGATATGATGATGATGGGTCTGTTGATATGATGATGGGTCTGTTGATATGATGATGGGTCTGTTGATATGATGATGATGGGTCTGTTGATATGATGATGGGTCTGTTGATATGATGATGATGGGTCTGTTGATATGATGATGATGGGTCTGTTGATATGATGATGATGGGTCTGTTGATATGATGATGATGGGTCTGTTGATATGATGATGGGTCTGTTGATATGATGATGATGGGTCTGTTGATATGATGATGATGGGTCTGTTGATATGATGATGATGGGTCTGTTGATATGATGATGATGGGTCTGTTGATATGATGATGGGTCTGTTGATATGATGATGATGGGTCTGTTGATATGATGATGATGGGTCTGTTGATATGATGATGATGGGTCTGTTGATATAATGATGATGGGTCTGTTGATATGATGATGGGTCTGTTGATATAATGATGATGGGTCTGTTGATATGATGATGGGTCTGTTGATATGGTGATGATGGGTCTGTTGATATGATGATGGGTCTGTTGATATGATGATGATGGGTCTGTTGATATGATGATGATGGGTCTGTTGATATGATGATGGGTCTGTTGATATGATGATGGGTCTGTTGATATGATGATGATGGGTCTGTTGATATGATGATGGGTCTGTTGATATGGTGATGATGGGTCTGTTGATATGATGATGGGTCTGTTGATATGATGATGATGGGTCTGTTGATATGATGATGATGGGTCTGTTGATATGATGATGGGTCTGTTGATATGATGATGATGGGTCTGTTGATATGATGATGGGTCTGTTGATATGATGATGGGTCTGTTGATATGATGATGATGGGTCTGTTGATATGATGATGGGTCTGTTGATATGATGATGATGGGTCTGTTGATATGATGATGGGTCTGTTGATATGATGATGATGGGTCTGTTGATATGATGATGGGTCTGTTGATATGATGATGATGGGTCTGTTGATATGGTGGTGGGTCTGTTGATATGATGATGATGGGTCTGTTGATAGGATGATGATGGGTCTGTTGATATGATGATGGGTCTGTTGATATGATGATGGGTCTGTTGATATGATGATGGGTCTGTTGATATGATGATGATGGGTCTGTTGATATGATGATGATGGGTCTGTTGATATGATGATGGGTCTGTTGATATGATGATGGGTCTGTTGATATGATGATGGGCCTGTGATGATGGGTCTGTCTGTTGATATGATGATGATGGGTCTGTTGATATAATGATGATGGGTCTGTTGATATGATGATGATGGGTCTGTTGATATAATGATGATGGGTCTGTTGATATGATGATGATGGGTCTGTTGATATGATGATGGGTCTGTTGATATGATGATGATGGGTCTGTTGATATGATGATGATGGGTCTGTTGATATAATGATGATGGGTCTGTTGATATGATGGTGGGTCTGTTGATGTGATGATGATGGGTCTGTTGATATGGTGATGGGTCTGTTGATATGATGATGATGGGCCTGTTGATATGATGATGATGGGTCTGTTGATATGATGATGATGGGTCTGTTGATATGATGATGATGGGTCTGTTGATATGATGATGATGGGTCTGTTGATATGATGATGATGGGTCTGTTTATATGATGATGGGTCTGTTGATATGATGATGATGGGTCTGTTGATATGATGGTGGGTCTGTTGATATGATGATGATGGGTCTGTTGATATGATGATGATGGGTCTGTTGATATGATGATGATGGGTCTGTTGATATGATGATGATGGGTCTGTTGATATGATGATGATGGGTCTGTTGATATGATGATGATGGGTCTGTTGATATGATGATGATGGGTCTGTTGATATGATGATGATGGGTCTGTTGATATGATGATGGGTCTGTTGATATGATGATGATGGGTCTGTTGATATGATGATGATGGGTCTGTTGATATGATGATGATGGGTCTGTTGATATGATGATGATGGGTCTGTTGATATGATGATGGGTCTGTTGATATAATGATGATGGGTCTGTTGATATGATGATGATGGGTCTGTTGATATGATGATGATGGGTCTGTTGATATGATGATGGGTCTGTTGATATAATGATGATGGGTCTGTTGATATGATGATGGGTCTGTTGATATGATGATGGGTCTGTTGATATGATGATGATGGGTCTGTTGATATGATGATGATGGGTCTGTTGATATGATGATGGGTCTGTTGATATGATGATGATGGGTCTGTTGATATGATGATGGGTCTGTTGATATGATGATGATGGGTCTGTTGATATGATGATGGGTCTGTTGATATGATGATGATGGGTCTGTTGATATGATGATGATGGGTCTGTTGATATGATGATGATGGGTCTGTTGATATGATGATGGGTCTGTTGATATGATGATGATGGGTCTGTTGATATAATGATGATGGGTCTGTTGATATGATGATGGGTCTGTTGATATGGTGATGATGGGTCTGTTGATATGATGATGGGTCTGTTGATATGATGATGATGGGTCTGTTGATATGATGATGATGGGTCTGTTGATAGGATGATGATGGGTCTGTTGATATGATGATGGGTCTGTTGATATGATGATGATGGGTCTGTTGATATATGATGATGGGTCTGTTGATATGATGATGGGTCTGTTGATATGATGATGGGTCTGTTGATATGATGATGGGTCTGTTGATATGATGATGATGGTTCTGTTGATATGATGATGATGGGTCTGTTGATATGATGATGGGTCTGTTGATATGATGATGGGTCTGTTGATATGATGATGGGCCTGTTGATATGATGATGATGGGTCTGTTGATATGATGATGGGTCTGTTGATATAATGATGATGGGTCTGTTGATATGATGATGGGTCTGTTGATATGATGATGATGGGTCTGTTGATATGATGATGATGGGTCTGTTGATATGATGATGGGTCTGTTGGTATGATGATGGGTCTGTTGATATGATGATGGGTCTGTTGATATAATGATGATGGGTCTGTTGATATGATGATGATGGGTCTGTTGATATGATGATGATGGGTCTGTTGATATGATGATGATGGGTCTGTTGATATGATGATGGGTCTGTTGATATATGATGATGGGTCTGTTGATATATGATGATGGGTCTGTTGATATAATGATGGGTCTGTTGATATGATGATGGGTCTGTTGATATAATGATGATGGGTCTGTTGATATGATGATGATGGGTCTGTTGATATGATGATGGGTCTGTTGATATGATGATGATGGGTCTGTTGATATGATGATGATGGGTCTGTTGATATATGATGATGGGTCTGTTGATATGATGATGATGGGTCTGTTGATATGATGATGGGTCTGTTGATATGATGATGATGGGTCTGTTGATATGATGATGATGGGTCTGTTGATATGATGATGATGGGTCTGTTGATATGATGATGATGGGTCTGTTGATATGATGATGGGTCTGTTGATATGATGATGATGGGTCTGTTGATATGATGATGATGGGTCTGTTGATATGATGATGATGGGTCTGTTGATATGATGATGGGTCTGTTGATATAATGATGATGGGTCTGTTGATATGATGATGGGTCTGTTGATATGATGATGATGGGTCTGTTGATATGATGATGATGGGTCTGTTGATATGATGATGGGTCTGTTGATATGATGATGATGGGTCTGTTGATATAATGATGATGGGTCTGTTGATATGATGATGGGTCTGTTGATATAATGATGATGGGTCTGTTGATATAATGATGATGGGTCTGTTGATATGATGATGGGTCTGTTGATATGATGATGGGTCTGTTGATATAATGATGATGGGTCTGTTGATATGATGATGATGGGTCTGTTGATATGATGATGATGGGTCTGTTGATATAATGATGATGGGTCTGTTGATATATGATGATGGGTCTGTTGATATGATGATGATGGGTCTGTTGATATGATGATGGGTCTGTTGATATGATGATGATGGGTCTGTTGATATGATGATGATGGGTCTGTTGATATGATGATGATGGGTCTGTTGATATAATGATGATGGGTCTGTTGATATGGTGGTGGGTCTGTTGATATGATGATGATGGGTCTGTTGATATAATGATGATGGGTCTGTTGATATGATGATGATGGGTCTGTTGATATGATGATGATGGGTCTGTTGATATGATGATGGGTCTGTTGATATGATGATGATGGGTCTGTTGATATAATGATGATGGGTCTGTTGATATGATGATGATGGGTCTGTTGATATGATGATGATGGGTCTGTTGATATGATGATGATGGGTCTGTTGATATAATGATGATGGGTCTGTTGATATGATGATGATGGGTCTGTTGATATATGATGATGGGTCTGTTGATATGGTGGTGGGCCTGTTGATATGATGATGATGGGTCTGTTGATATGATGATGATGGGTCTGTTGATATAATGATGATGGGTCTGTTGATATGATGATGATGGGTCTGTTGATATGGTGATGGGTCTGTTGATATGATGATGATGGGTCTGTTGATATGATGATGATGGGTCTGTTGATATGATGATGATGGGTCTGTTGATATAATGATGATGGGTCTGTTGATATAATGATGATGGGTCTGTTGATATGATGATGATGGGTCTGTTGATATGATGATGATGGGTCTGTTGATATGATGATGATGGGTCTGTTGATATGATGATGATGGGTCTGTTGATATGATGATGATGGGTCTGTTGATATAATGATGATGGGTCTGTTGATATAATGATGATGGGTCTGTTGATATGATGATGATGGGTCTGTTGATATGATGATGGGTCTGTTGATATGATGATGATGGGTCTGTTGATATAATGATGATGGGTCTGTTGATATGATGATGGGTCTGTTGATATGATGATGATGGGTCTGTTGATATGATGATGGGTCTGTTGATATAATGATGATGGGTCTGTTGATATGATGATGGGTCTGTTGATATAATGATGATGGGTCTGTTGATATGATGATGGGTCTGTTGATATAATGATGATGGGTCTGTTGATATGATGATGGGTCTGTTGATATAATGATGATGGGTCTGTTGATATGATGATGGGTCTGTTGATATGATGATGATGGGTCTGTTGATATGGTGGTGGGTCTGTTGATATGATGATGATGGGTCTGTTGATATGATGATGGGTCTGTTGATATGATGATGATGGGTCTGTTGATATGATGATGATGGGTCTGTTGATATGATGATGGGTCTGTTGATATGATGATGGGTCTGTTGATATGATGATGGGCCTGTTGATATGATGATGATGGGTCTGTTGATATGATGATGATGGGTCTGTTGATATGATGATGGGTCTGTTGATATGATGATGATGGGTCTGTTGATATGATGATGATGGGTCTGTTGATATGACGATGATGGGTCTGTTGATATGATGATGGGCCTGTTGATAGGATGATGGGCCTGTTGATATGAGGATGATGGGTCTGTTGATAGGATGATGGGCCTGTTGATAGGATGATGGGCCTGTTGATAGGATGATGGGCCTGTTGATAGGATGATGGGTCTGTTGATAGGATGATGGGCCTGTTGATAGGATCATGGGTCTGTTGATAGGATGATGGGTCTGTTGATAGGATAGGATGATGGGTCTGTTGATAGGATGATGGGCCTGTTGATAGGATGATGGGTCTGTTGATAGGATGATGGGTCTGTTGATAGGATGATGGGTCTGTTGATAGGATAGGATGATTGGTCTGTTGATAGGATGATGGGCCTGTTGATAGGATGATGGGTCTGTTGATAGGATGATGGGTCTGTTGATAGGATTTATTTTACTTTCCAGTTGGTTGCGGGCGGACAGTTCAGAATCCTCAAAGTTCCCCTGGGCTTCATCAAAGCTCTAGAATGGGTAAGTTATCTCTCTCTCTCTCTCTCTCTCTCTCTCTCTCTCTCTCTCTCTCTCTGTCCTCCCCCCTCTCGCTCTCTCTACCGTCACTTCCTACCCCCTATCCCTCTCTCTCTCTGTGACCAGGAACAACACTAGGTCCAGAGTTGGTCTCTAACTAGGAACAACACTAGGTCCAGAGTTAGTCTCTGACTAGGAACAACACTAGGCCCAGAGTTAGTCTCTGACCAGGAACAACACTAGGTCCAGAGTTAGTCTCTGACCAGGAACAACACTATGTCCAGAGTTAGTCTCTGACTAGGAACAACACTAGGTCCAGAGTTAGTCTCTGACCAGGAACAACACTAGGTCCAGAGTTAGTCTCTGACCAGGAACAACACTAGGTCCAGAGTTAGTCTCTGACCAGGAACAACACTAGGTCCAGAGTTAGTCTCTGACTAGGAACAACACTAGGTCCAGAGTTAGTCTCTGACCAGGAACAACACTAGGTCCAGAGTTAGTCTCTGACCAGGAAGGTCCAGAGTTAGTCTCTGACTAGGAACAACACTGGGTCCAGAGTTAGTCTCTGACCAGGAACAACACTAGGTCCAGAGTTAGTCTCTGACCAGGAACAACACTAGGTCCAGAGTTAGTCTCTGACCAGGAACACCACTAGGTCCAGAGTTAGTCTCTGACTAGGAACAACACTAGGCCCAGAGTTAGTCTCTGACCAGGAACAACACTAGGTCCAGAGTTAGTCTCTGACCAGGAACAACACTAGGTCCAGAGTTAGTCTCTGACCAGGAACAACACTAGGTCCAGAGTTAGTCTCTGACTAGGAACAACACTAGGCCCAGAGTTAGTCTCTGACTAGGAACAACACTAGGTCCAGAGTTAGTCTCTGACTAGGAACAACACTAGGTCCAGAGTTAGTCTCTGACCAGGAACAACACTAGGTCCAGAGTTAGTCTCTGACCAGGAACAACACTAGGTCCAGAGTTAGTCTCTGACCAGGAACAACACTAGGTCCAGAGTTAGTCTCTGACTAGGAACAACACTAGGTCCAGAGTTAGTCTCTGACCAGGAACAACACTAGGTCCAGAGTTAGTCTCTGACTAGGAACAACACTAGGTCCAGAGTTAGTCTCTGACTAGGAACAACACTAGGTCCAGAGTTAGTCTCTGACCAGGAACAACACTAGGTCCAGAGTTAGTCTCTGACTAGGAACAACACTAGGTCCAGAGTTAGTCTCTGACCAGGAACAACACTAGGTCCAGAGTTAGTCTCTGACCAGGAACAACACTAGGTCCAGAGTTAGTCTCTGACCAGGAACAACACTAGGTCCAGAGTTAGTCTCTGACCAGGAACAACACTAGGTCCAGAGTTAGTCTCTGACTAGGAACAACACTAGGTCCAGAGTTAGTCTCTGACCAGGAACAACACTAGGTCCAGAGTTAGTCTCTGACCAGAACAACACTAGGTCCAGAGTTAGTCTCTGACTAGGAACAACACTAGGTCCAGAGTTAGTCTCTGACCAGGAACAACACTAGGTCCAGAGTTAGTCTCTGACCAGGAACAACACTAGGTCCAGAGTTAGTCTCTGACTAGGAACAACACTAGGCCCAGAGTTAGTCTCTGACTAGGAACAACACTAGGTCCAGAGTTAGTCTCTAACCAGGAACAACACTAGGTCCAGAGTTAGTCTCTGACCAGGAACACCACTAGGTCCAGACTTAGTCTCTGACTAGGAACAACACTAGGCCCAGAGTTAGTCTCTGACCAGGAACAACACTAGGTCCAGAGTTAGTCTCTGACTAGGAACAACACTGGGTCCAGAGTTAGTCTCTGACTAGGAACAACACTAGGTCCAGAGTTAGTCTCTGACTAGGAACAACACTAGGTCCAGAGTTAGTCTCTGACTAGGAACAACACTAGGCCCAGAGTTAGTCTCTGACCAGGAACAACACTAGGTCCAGAGTTAGTCTCTGACTAGGAACAACACTAGGTCCAGAGTTAGTCTCTGACCAGGAACAACACTAGGTCCAGAGTTAGTCTCTGACCAGGAACAACACTAGGTCCAGAGTTAGTCTCTGACTAGGAACAACACTAGGTCCAGAGTTAGTCTCTGACCAGGAACAACACTAGGTCCAGAGTTAGTCTCTGACCAGGAACAACACTAGGTCCAGAGTTAGTCTCTGACTAGGAACAACACTAGGCCCAGAGTTAGTCTCTGACTAGGAACAACACTAGGTCCAGAGTTAGTCTCTAACCAGGAACAACACTAGGTCCAGAGTTAGTCTCTGACCAGGAACACCACTAGGTCCAGACTTAGTCTCTGACTAGGAACAACACTAGGCCCAGAGTTAGTCTCTGACCAGGAACAACACTAGGTCCAGAGTTAGTCTCTGACCAGGAACAACACTAGGTCCAACAACTCTGACTAGGAACAACACTAGGTCCAGAGTTAGTCTCTGACTAGGAACAGCACCAGGTCCAGAGTTAGTCTCTGACTAGGAACAACACTAGGTCCTAGTCTCTGACCAGGAACAACACTAGGTCCAGAGTTAGTCTCTGACCAGGAACAACACTAGGTCCAGAGTTAGTCTCTGACCAGGAACAACACTAGGTCCAGAGTTAGTCTCTGACCAGGAACAACACTAGGTCCAGAGTTAGTCTCTGACCAGGAACAACACTAGGTCCAGAGTTAGTCTCTGACCAGGAACAACACTAGGTCCAGAGTTAGTCTCTGACTAGGAACAACACTAGGTCCAGAGTTAGTCTCTGACTAGGAACAACACTAGGTCCAGAGTTAGTCTCTGACCAGGAACAACACTAGGTCCAGAGTTAGTCTCTGACTAGGAACAACACTAGGTCCAGAGTTAGTCTCTGACCAGGAACAACACTAGGTCCAGAGTTAGTCTCTGACCAGGAACAACACTAGGTCCAGAGTTAGTCTCTGACTAGGAACAACACTAGGTCCAGAGTTAGTCTCTGACCAGGAACAACACTAGGTCCAGAGTTAGTCTCTGACTAGGAACAACACTAGGTCCAGAGTTAGTCTCTGACCAGGAACAACACTAGGTCCAGAGTTAGTCTCTGACCAGGAACAACACTAGGTCCAGAGTTAGTCTCTGACTAGGAACAACACTAGGTCCAGAGTTAGTCTCTGACTAGGAACAACACTAGGTCCAGAGTTAGTCTCTGACCAGGAACAACACTAGGTCCAGAGTTAGTCTCTGACTAGGAACAACACTAGGTCCAGAGTTAGTCTCTGACCAGGAACAACACTAGGTCCAGAGTTAGTCTCTGACCAGGAACAACACTAGGTCCAGAGTTAGTCTCTGACCAGGAACAACACTAGTCTCTGACCAGGAACAACACTAGGTCCAGAGTTAGTCTCTGACTAGGAACAACACTAGGTCCAGAGTTAGTCTCTGACCAGGAACAACACTAGGTCCAGAGTTAGTCTCTGACAGGAACAACACTAGGTCCAGAGTTAGTCTCTGACTAGGAACAACACTAGGTCCAGAGTTAGTCTCTGACCAGGAACAACACTAGGTCCAGAGTTAGTCTCTGACTAGGAACAACACTAGGTCCAGAGTTAGTCTCTGACTAGGAACAACACTAGGTCCAGAGTTAGTCTCTGACCAGGAACAACACTAGGTCCAGAGTTAGTCTCTGACCAGGAACAACACTAGGTCCAGAGTTAGTCTCTGACCAGGAACAACACTAGGTCCAGAGTTAGTCTCTGACCAGGAACAACACTAGGTCCAGAGTTAGTCTCTGACCAGGAACAACACTAGGTCCAGAGTTAGTCTCTGACCAGGAACAACACTAGGTCCAGAGTTAGTCTCTGACTAGGAACAACACTAGGTCCAGAGTTAGTCTCTGACCAGGAACAACACTAGGTCCAGAGTTAGTCTCTGACTAGGAACAACACTAGGTCCAGAGTTAGTCTCTGACCAGGAACAACACTAGGTCCAGAGTTAGTCTCTGACCAGGAACAACACTAGGTCCAGAGTTAGTCTCTGACCAGGAACAACACTAGGTCCAGAGTTAGTCTCTGACTAGGAACAACACTAGGTCCAGAGTTAGTCTCTGACTAGGAACAACACTAGGTCCAGAGTTAGTCCAGAGTTAGTCTCTGACCAGGAACAACACTAGGTCCAGAGTTAGTCTCTGACTAGGAACAACACTAGGTCCAGAGTTAGTCTCTGACTAGGAACAACACTAGGTCCAGAGTTAGTCTCTGACCAGGAACAACACTAGGTCCAGAGTTAGTCTCTGACTAGGAACAACACTAGGTCCAGAGTTAGTCTCTGACCAGGAACAACACTAGGTCCAGAGTTAGTCTCTGACCAGGAACAACACTAGGTCCAGAGTTAGTCTCTGACCAGGAACAACACTAGGTCCAGAGTTAGTCTCTGACCAGGAACAACACTAGGTCCAGAGTTAGTCTCTGACTAGGAACAACACTAGGTCCAGAGTTAGGAACAACACTAGGTCCAGAGTTAGTCTCTGACCAGGAACAACACTAGGTCCAGAGTTAGTCTCTGACTAGGAACAACACTAGGTCCAGAGTTAGTCTCTGACTAGGAACAGCACTAGGTCCAGAGTTAGTCTCTGACTAGGAACAACACTAGGTCCACAGTTAGTCTCTGACCAGGAACAACACTAGGCCCAGAGTTAGTCTCTGACCAGGAACAACACTAGGTCCAGAGTTAGTCTCTGACTAGGAACAACACTAGGTCCAGAGTTAGTCTCTAACTAGAACAATACTAGGTCCAGAGTTAGTCTCTGACCAGGAACAACACTAGGTCCAGAGTTAGTCTCTGACTAGGAACAACACTAGGTCCAGAGTTAGTCTCTGACCAGGAACAACACTAGGTCCAGAGTTAGTCTCTGACCAGGAACAACACTAGGTCCAGAGTTAGTCTCTGACCAGGAACACCACTAGGTCCAGAGTTAGTCTCTGACCAGGAACAACACTAGGTCCAGAGTTAGTCTCTGACTAGGAACAACACTGGGTCCAGAGTTAGTCTCTGACCAGGAACAACACTAGGTCCAGAGTTAGTCTCTGACTAGGAACAACACTAGGTCCAGAGTTAGTCTCTGACTAGGAACAACACTAGGTCCAGAGTTAGTCTCTGACTAGGAACAACACTAGGTCCAGAGTTAGTCTCTGACCAGGAACAACACTAGGTCCAGAGTTAGTCTCTGACTAGGAACAACACTGGGTCCAGAGTTAGTCTCTGACCAGGAACAACACTAGGTCCAGAGTTAGTCTCTGACCAGGAACAACACTAGGTCCAGAGTTAGTCTCTGACCAGGAACACCACTAGGTCCAGAGTTAGTCTCTGACTAGGAACAACACTAGGTTCAGAGTTAGTCTCTGACCAGGAACAACACTAGGTCCAGAGTTAGTCTCTGACTAGGAACAACACTAGGTCCAGAGTTAGTCTCTGACTAGGAACAGCACTAGGTCCAGAGTTAGTCTCTGACTAGGAACAACACTAGGTCCAGAGTTAGTCTCTGACCAGGAACAACACTAGGTCCAGAGTTAGTCTCTGACCAGGAACAACACTGGGTCCAGAGTTAGTCTCTGACCAGGAACAACACTAGGTCCAGAGTTAGTCTCCTACTAGGAACAACACTAGGTCCAGAGTTAGTCTCTGACTAGGAACAACACTAGGTCCAGAGTTAGTCTCTGACCAGGAACAACACTAGGTCCAGAGTTAGTCTCTGACTAGGAACAACACTAGGTCCAGAGTTAGTCTCTGACTAGGAACAACACTAGGTCCAGAGTTAGTCTCTGACCAGGAACAACACTAGGTCCAGAGTTAGTCTCTGACTAGGAACAACACTAGGTCCAGAGTTAGTCTCTGACTAGGAACAACACTAGGTCCAGAGTTAGTCTCTGACGAGGAACAACACTAGGTCCAGAGTTAGTCTCTGACCAGGAACAACACTAGGTTTAGAGTTAGTGTCTGACCAGGAACAACACTAGGTCCAGAGTTAGTCTCTGACCAGGAACAACACTAGGTCCAGAGTTAGTCTCTGACTAGGAACAACACTAGGTCCAGAGTTAGTCTCTGACCAGGAACAACACTAGGTCCAGAGTTAGTCTCTGACCAGGAACAACACTAGGTCCAGAGTTCCATGTGAATCTGATAACTAGAATGTGTAGACTTTCCAAGATACAGTTTATGTCATCCTATCATCAGTAACCATGTCTCAGACGCCAACTGATCTGACATAATATTCATTAAGTACCAACGCATATTTTCAACTGGTTGGATTACTGAAATATGGTTCCGTTTCCCACCTTTTGATGTTCCCAGAATCGCTAAAGGGCTTTTCACAAGTCAACTCTAGAGTAGAGAGAGAGAGAGAAATGGGGGGAAAGGTATTTATGGGGGTCATAAACCTCCCCAACAGGCCAACGTCATGACACTAGCCAGAATGTGTACAGAAACAGGAGACAGGCTCCTGCTAGTATGTGCTGTTGCAGTTTGCACAAGCCAAGACTACTTAGTTATATCAAATGTCATGTGTGTATCTCTAGAGTGGCAAACAGCACTATTTCAGTGGTATTCTAGTGTAGCAGACAGCACTATTTCAGTGGTATTCTAGAGTAGCAAACAGCACTATTTCAGTGGTATTCTAGAGTAGCAAACAGCACTATTTCAGTGGTATTCTAGAGTAGCAGACAGCACTATTTCAGTGGTATTCTAGTGTAGCAGACAGCACTATTTCAGTGGTATTCTAGAGTAGCAGACAGCACTATTTCAGTGGTATTCTAGAGTAGCAGACAACACTATTTCAGTGGTATTCTAGAGTAGCAGACAGCACTATTTCAGTGGTATTCTAGAGTAGCAGACAGCACTATTTCAGTGGTATTCTAGAGTAGCAGACAGCACTATTTCAGTGGTATTCTAGAGTAGCAAACAGCACTATTTCAGTGGTAGTCTAGAGTAGCAGACAGCACTATTTCAGTGGTATTCTAGAGTAGCAGACAGCACTATTTCAGTGGTATTCTAGAGTAGCAGACAGCACTATTTCAGTGGTATTCTAGAGTAGCAGACAGCACTATTTCAGTGGTATTCTAGAGTAGCAGACAGCACTATTTCAGTGGTATTCTAGAGTAGCAGACAGCACTATTTCAGTGGTATTCTAGAGTAGCAAACAGCACTATTTCAGTGGTATTCTAGTGTAGCAGACAGCACTATTTCAGTGGTATTCTAGAGTAGCAGACAGCGCTATTTCAGTGGTATTCTAGAGTAGCAAACAGCACTATTTCAGTGGTATTCTAGTGTAGCAGACAGCACTATTTCAGTGGTATTCTAGAGTAGCAGACAGCACTATTTCAGTGGTATTCTAGAGTAGCAGACAGCACTATTTCAGTGGTATTCTAGAGTAGCAAACAGCACTATTTCAGTGGTATTCTAGAGTAGCAGACAGCACTATTTCAGTGGTATTCTAGTGTAGCAGACAACACTATTTCAGTGGTATTCTAGAGTAGCAAACAGCACTATTTCAGTGGTATTCTAGAGTAGCAGACAGCACTATTTCAGTGGTATTCTAGTGTAGCAGACAGCACTATTTCAGTGGTATTCTAGAGTAGCAAACAGCACTATTTCAGTGGTATTCTAGTGTAGCAGACAGCACTATTTCAGTGGTATTCTAGAGTAGCAGACAGCGCTATTTCAGTGGTATTCTAGAGTAGCAAACAGCACTATTTCAGTGGTATTCTAGAGTAGCAGACAGCACTATTTCAGTGGTAGTCTAGAGTAGCAGACACCACTATTTCAGTGGTATTCTAGTGTAGCAGACAGCACTATTTCAGTGGTATTCTAGAGTAGCAAACAGCACTATTTCAGTGGTAGTCTAGAGTAGCAGACAGCACTATTTCAGTGGTATTCTAGTGTAGCAGACAGCACTATTTCAGTGGTATTCTAGTGTAGCAGACAACACTATTTCAGTGGTATTCTAGAGTAGCAAACAGCACTATTTCAGTGGTATTCTAGAGTAGCAGACAGCACTATTTCAGTGGTATTCTAGAGTAGCAAACAGCACTATTTCAGTGGTATTCTAGAGTAGCAGACAGCACTATTTCAGTGGTATTCTAGTGTAGCAGACAGCACTATTTCAGTGGTATTCTAGAGTAGCAGACAGCACTATTTCAGTGGTATTCTAGAGTAGCAGACAGCACTATTTCAGTGGTATTCTAGAGTAGCAGACAGCACTATTTCAGTGGTATTCTAGAGTAGCAAACAGCACTATTTCAGTGGTATTCTAGAGTAGCAGACAGCACTATTTCAGTGGTATTCTAGTGTAGCAGACAGCACTATTTCAGTGGTATTCTAGAGTAGCAAACAGCACTATTTCAGTGGTATTCTAGAGTAGCAGACAGCACTATTTCAGTGGTATTCTAGAGTAGCAGACAGCACTATTTCAGTGGTATTCTAGAGTAGCAAACAGCACTATTTCAGTGGTATTCTAGTGTAGCAGACAGCACTATTTCAGTGTTATTCTAGAGTAGCAAACAGCACTATTTCAGTGGTATTCTAGAGTAGCAGACAGCACTATTTCAGTGGTATTCTAGAGTAGCAGACAGCACTATTTCAGTGGTATTCTAGAGTAGCAGACAGCACTATTTCAGTGGTATTCTAGTGTAGCAGACAGCACTATTTCAGTGGTATTCTAGAGTAGCAAACAGCACTATTTCAGTGGTATTCTAGAGTAGCAGACAGCACTATTTCAGTGGTATTCTAGTGTAGCAGACAGCACTATTTCAGTGGTATTCTAGAGTAGCAGACAGCACTATTTCAGTGGTATTCTAGTGTAGCAGACAGCACTATTTCAGTGGTATTCTAGTGTAGCAGACAGCACTATTTCAGTGGTATTCTAGTGTAGCAGACAGCACTATTTCAGTGGTATTCTAGAGTAGCAGACAACACTATTTCAGTGGTATTCTAGTGTAGCAGACAGCACTATTTCAGTGGTATTCTAGTGTAGCAAACAGCACTATTTCAGTGGTATTCTAGTGTAGCAAACAGCACTATTTCAGTGGTATTCTAGTGTAGCAAACAGCACTATTTCAGTGGTATTCTAGTGTAGCAGACAACACTATTTCAGTGGTATTCTAGTGTAGCAGACAGCACTATTTCAGTGGTATTCTAGAGTAGCAGACAGCACTATTTCAGTGGTATTCTAGTGTAGCAGACAGCACTATTTCAGTGGTATTCTAGAGTAGCAGACAGCACTATTTCAGTGGTATTCTAGTGTAGCAGACAGCACTATTTCAGTGGTATTCTAGTGTAGCAGACAACACTATTTCAGTGGTATTCTAGAGTAGCAGACAGCACTATTTCAGTGGTATTCTAGTGTAGCAAACAGCACTATTTCAGTGGTATTCTAGAGTAGCAGACAACACTATTTCAGTGGTAGTCTAGAGTAGCAAACAGCACTATTTCAGTGGTATTCTAGAGTAGCAGACAGCACTATTTCAGTGGTATTCTAGAGTAGCAGACAGCACTATTTCAGTGGTATTCTAGAGTAGCAGACAGCACTATTTCAGTGGTATTCTAGTGTAGCAGACAGCACTATTTCAGTGGTATTCTAGAGTAGCAGACAACACTATTTCAGTGGTATTCTAGAGTAGCAGACAACACTATTTCAGTGGTATTCTAGAGTAGCAGACAGCACTATTTCAGTGGTATTCTAGTGTAGCAGACAGCACTATTTCAGTGGTATTCTAGAGTAGCAGACAACACTATTTCAGTGGTATTCTAGAGTAGCAGACAACACTATTTCAGTGGTATTCTAGTGTAGCAGACAACACTATTTCAGTGGTATTCTAGAGTAGCAGACAACACTATTTCAGTGGTATTCTAGAGTAGCAGACAGCACTATTTCAGTGGTATTCTAGAGTAGCAGACACCACTATTTCAGTGGTATTCTAGAGTAGCAGACAGCACTATTTCAGTGGTATTCTAGAGTAGCAGACAGCACTATTTCAGTGGTATTCTAGAGTAGCAGACAGCACTATTTCAGTGGTATTCTAGAGTAGCAGACACCACTATTTCAGTGGTATTCTAGAGTAGCAGACAGCACTATTTCAGTGGTATTCTAGTGTAGCAGACAACACTATTTCAGTGGTATTCTAGTGTAGCAAACAGCACTATTTCAGTGGTATTCTAGAGTAGCAGACAGCACTATTTCAGTGGTATTCTAGAGTAGCAGACAACACTATTTCAGTGGTATTCTAGAGTAGCAGACAGCACTATTTCAGTGGTATTCTAGAGTAGCAGACACCACTATTTCAGTGGTATTGTAGAGTAGCAGACAGCACTATTTCAGTGGTATTCTAGAGTAGCAGACAGCACTATTTCAGTGGTATTCTAGTGTAGCAGACAGCACTATTTCAGTGGTATTCTAGTGTAGCAGACAGCACTATTTCAGTGGTATTCTAGAGTAGCAGACAGCACTATTTCAGTGGTATTCTAGTGTAGCAGACAGCACTATTTCAGTGGTATTCTAGTGTAGCAGACAGCACTATTTCAGTGGTATTCTAGAGTAGCAGACAGCACTATTTCAGTGGTATTCTAGTGTAGCAGACAGCACTATTTCAGTGGTATTCTAGTGTAGCAGACAGCACTATTTCAGTGGTATTCTAGAGTAGCAGACAGCACTATTTCAGTGGTATTCTAGAGTAGCAGACAGCACTATTTCAGTGGTATTCTAGAGTAGCAGACAGCACTATTTCAGTGGTATTCTAGAGTAGCAGACAGCACTATTTCAGTGGTATTCTAGTGTAGCAGACAGCACTATTTCAGTGGTATTCTAGAGTAGCAGACAGCACTATTTCAGTGGTATTCTAGAGTAGCAGACAGCACTATTTCAGTGGTATTCTAGTGTAGCAGACAGCACTATTTCAGTGGTATTCTAGAGTAGCAGACAGCACTATTTCAGTGGTATTCTAGTGTAGCAGACAGCACTATTTCAGTGGTATTCTAGAGTAGCAGACAGCACTATTTCAGTGGTATTCTAGTGTAGCAGACAGCACTATTTCAGTGGTATTCTAGAGTAGCAGACAGCACTATTTCAGTGGTATTCTAGAGTAGCAGACAGCACTATTTCAGTGGTATTCTAGTGTAGCAGACAGCACTATTTCAGTGGTATTCTAGAGTAGCAGACAGCACTATTTCAGTGGTATTCTAGAGTAGCAAACAGCACTATTTCAGTGGTATTCTAGAGTAGCAGACAGCACTATTTCAGTGGTATTCTAGAGTAGCAAACAGCACTATTTCAGTGGTATTCTAGAGTAGCAGACAGCACTATTTCAGTGGTATTCTAGAGTAGCAAACAGCACTATTTCAGTGGTATTCTAGAGTAGCAGACAGCACTATTTCAGTGGTATTCTAGAGTAGCAGACAGCACTATTTCAGTGGTATTCTAGAGTAGCAGACAGCACTATTTCAGTGGTATTCTAGTGTAGCAGACAGCACTATTTCAGTGGTATTCTAGAGTAGCAGACAGCACTATTTCAGTGGTATTCTAGAGTAGCAGACAGCACTATTTCAGTGGTATTCTAGAGTAGCAGACAGCACTATTTCAGTGGTATTCTAGTGTAGCAGACAGCACTATTTCAGTGGTATTCTAGAGTAGCAGACAGCACTATTTCAGTGGTATTCTAGAGTAGCAGACAGCACTATTTCAGTGGTATTCTAGTGTAGCAGACAACACTATTTCAGTGGTATTCTAGAGTAGCAGACAACACTATTTCAGTGGTATTCTAGAGTAGCAGACAGCACTATTTCAGTGGTATTCTAGAGTAGCAGACAGCACTATTTCAGTGGTATTCTAGTGTAGCAGACAGCACTATTTCAGTGGTATTCTAGAGTAGCAGACAGCACTATTTCAGTGGTATTCTAGAGTAGCAGACAGCACTATTTCAGTGGTATTCTAGAGTAGCAGACAGCACTATTTCAGTGGTATTCTAGAGTAGCAGACAGCACTATTTCAGTGGTATTCTAGTGTAGCAGACAGCACTATTTCAGTGGTATTCTAGTGTAGCAGACAGCACTATTTCAGTGGTATTCTAGTGTAGCAGACAGCACTATTTCAGTGGTATTCTAGTGTAGCAGACAGCACTATTTCAGTGGTATTCTAGAGTAGCAGACAGCACTATTTCAGTGGTATTCTAGAGTAGCAGACAGCACTATTTCAGTGGTATTCTAGAGTAGCAGACAGCACTATTTCAGTGGTATTCTAGAGTAGCAGACAGCACTATTTCAGTGGTATTCTAGTGTAGCAGACAGCACTATTTCAGTGGTATTCTAGTGTAGCAGACAGCACTATTTCAGTGGTATTCTAGAGTAGCAGACAGCACTATTTCAGTGGTATTCTAGAGTAGCAGACAGCACTATTTCAGTGGTATTCTAGTGTAGCAGACAGCACTATTTCAGTGGTATTCTAGTGTAGCAGACAGCACTATTTCAGTGGTATTCTAGTGTAGCAGACAGCACTATTTCAGTGGTATTCTAGTGTAGCAGACAGCACTATTTCAGTGGTATTCTAGAGTAGCAGACAGCACTATTTCAGTGGTATTCTAGAGTAGCAGACAGCACTATTTCAGTGGTATTCTAGAGTAGCAGACAGCACTATTTCAGTGGTATTCTAGAGTAGCAGACAGCACTATTTCAGTGGTATTCTAGAGTAGCAGACAGCACTATTTCAGTGGTATTCTAGTGTAGCAGACAGCACTATTTCAGTGGTATTCTAGAGTAGCAGACAGCACTATTTCAGTGGTATTCTAGAGTAGCAGACAGCACTATTTCAGTGGTATTCTAGAGTAGCAGACAGCACTATTTCAGTGGTATTCTAGAGTAGCAGACAGCACTATTTCAGTGGTATTCTAGAGTAGCAGACAGCACTATTTCAGTGGTATTCTAGAGTAGCAGACAGCACTATTTCAGTGGTATTCTAGAGTAGCAGACAGCACTATTTCAGTGGTATTCTAGAGTAGCAGACAGCACTATTTCAGTGGTATTCTAGAGTAGCAGACAGCACTATTTCAGTGGTATTCTAGTGTAGCAGACAGCACTATTTCAGTGGTATTCTAGTGTAGCAGACAGCACTATTTCAGTGTTATTCTAGTGTAGCAGACAGCACTATTTCAGTGGTATTCTAGTGTAGCAGACAGCACTATTTCAGTGGTATTCTAGTGTAGCAGACAGCACTATTTCAGTGGTATTCTAGTGTAGCAGACAGCACTATTTCAGTGGTATTCTAGTGTAGCAGACAGCACTATTTCAGTGGTATTCTAGTGTAGCAGACAGCACTATTTCAGTGGTATTCTAGAGTAGCAGACAGCACTATTTCAGTGGTATTCTAGAGTAGCAAACAGCACTATTTCAGTGGTATTCTAGAGTAGCAGACAGCACTATTTCAGTGGTATTCTAGAGTAGCAGACAGCACTATTTCAGTGGTATTCTAGAGTAGCAGACAGCACTATTTCAGTGGTATTCTAGTGTAGCAGACAGCACTATTTCAGTGGTATTCTAGTGTAGCAGACAGCACTATTTCAGTGGTATTCTAGTGTAGCAGACAGCACTATTTCAGTGGTATTCTAGTGTAGCAGACAGCACTATTTCAGTGGTATTCTAGAGTAGCAGACAGCACTATTTCATTTCAGTGGTATTCTAGAGTAGCAGACAGCACTATTTCAGTGGTATTCTAGAGTAGCAGACAGCACTATTTCAGTGGTATTCTAGAGTAGCAGACAGCACTATTTCAGTGGTATTCTAGAGTAGCAGACAGCACTATTTCAGTGGTATTCTAGAGTAGCAGACAGCACTATTTCAGTGGTATTCTAGTGTAGCAGACAGCACTATTTCAGTGGTATTCTAGTGTAGCAGACAGCACTATTTCAGTGGTATTCTAGTGTAGCAGACAGCACTATTTCAGTGGTATTCTAGTGTAGCAGACAGCACTATTTCAGTGGTATTCTAGAGTAGCAGACAGCACTATTTCAGTGGTATTCTAGAGTAGCAGACAGCACTATTTCAGTGGTATTCTAGAGTAGCAGACAGCACTATTTCAGTGGTATTCTAGAGTAGCAGACAGCACTATTTCAGTGGTATTCTAGAGTAGCAGACAGCACTATTTCAGTGGTATTCTAGAGTAGCAGACAGCACTATTTCAGTGGTATTCTAGAGTAGCAGACAGCACTATTTCAGTGGTATTCTAGTGTAGCAGACAGCACTATTTCAGTGGTATTCTAGTGTAGCAGACAGCACTATTTCAGTGGTATTCTAGTGTAGCAGACAGCACTATTTCAGTGGTATTCTAGTGTAGCAGACAGCACTATTTCAGTGGTATTCTAGTGTAGCAGACAGCACTATTTCAGTGGTATTCTAGAGTAGCAGACAGCACTATTTCAGTGGTATTCTAGAGTAGCAGACAGCACTATTTCAGTGGTATTCTAGAGTAGCAGACAGCACTATTTCAGTGGTATTCTAGAGTAGCAGACAGCACTATTTCAGTGGTATTCTAGAGTAGCAAACAGCACTATTTCAGTGGTATTCTAGAGTAGCAGACAGCACTATTTCAGTGGTATTCTAGAGTAGCAGACAGCACTATTTCAGTGGTATTCTAGAGTAGCAGACAGCACTATTTCAGTGGTATTCTAGAGTAGCAGACAGCACTATTTCAGTGGTATTCTAGAGTAGCAGACAACACTATTTCAGTGGTATTCTAGAGTAGCAGACAGCACTATTTCAGTGGTATTCTAGTGTAGCAGACAGCACTATTTCAGTGGTATTCTAGAGTAGCAGACAGCACTATTTCAGTGGTATTCTAGAGTAGCAGACAACACTATTTCAGTGGTATTCTAGAGTAGCAGACAGCACTATTTCAGTGGTATTCTAGAGTAGCAGACAACACTATTTCAGTGGTATTCTAGAGTAGCAGACAGCACTATTTCCAGTGGTATTCTAGAGTAGCAGACAGCACTATTTCAGTGGTATTCTAGTGTAGCAGACAGCACTATTTCAGTGGTATTCTAGAGTAGCAGACAGCACTATTTCAGTGGTATTCTAGAGTAGCAGACAGCACTATTTCAGTGGTATTCTAGAGTAGCAGACAGCACTATTTCAGTGGTATTCTAGAGTAGCAGACAGCACTATTTCAGTGGTATTCTAGTGTAGCAGACAGCACTATTTCAGTGGTATTCTAGTGGGTAGCAGACAGCACTATTTCAGTGGTATTCTAGTGTAGCAGACAGCACTATTTCAGTGGTATTCTAGTGTAGCAGACAGCACTATTTCAGTGGTATTCTAGAGTAGCAGACAGCACTATTTCAGTGGTATTCTAGAGTAGCAGACAGCACTATTTCAGTGGTATTCTAGAGTAGCAGACAGCACTATTTCAGTGGTATTCTAGAGTAGCAGACAGCACTATTTCAGTGGTATTCTAGTGTAGCAGACAGCACTATTTCAGTGGTATTCTAGTGTAGCAGACAGCACTATTTCAGTGGTATTCTAGTGTAGCAGACAGCACTATTTCAGTGGTATTCTAGAGTAGCAGACAGCACTATTTCAGTGGTATTCTAGTGTAGCAGACAGCACTATTTCAGTGGTATTCTAGTGTAGCAGACAGCACTATTTCAGTGGTATTCTAGTGTAGCAGACAGCACTATTTCAGTGGTATTCTAGTAGCAGACAGCACTATTTCAGTGGTATTCTAGTGTAGCAGACAGCACTATTTCAGTGGTATTCTAGAGTAGCAGACAGCACTATTTCAGTGGTATTCTAGAGTAGCAGACAGCACTATTTCAGTGGTATTCTAGAGTAGCAGACAGCACTATTTCAGTGGTATTCTAGAGTAGCAAACAGCACTATTTCAGTGGTATTCTAGAGTAGCAGACAGCACTATTTCAGTGGTATTCTAGTGTAGCAGACAGCACTATTTCAGTGGTATTCTAGAGTAGCAGACAGCACTATTTCAGTGGTATTCTAGTGTAGCAGACAGCACTATTTCAGTGGTATTCTAGAGTAGCAGACAGCACTATTTCAGTGGTATTCTAGAGTAGCAAACAGCACTATTTCAGTGGTATTCTAGAGTAGCAGACAGCACTATTTCAGTGGTAGTCTAGAGTAGCAGACACCACTATTTCAGTGGTATTCTAGTGTAGCAGACAGCACTATTTCAGTGGTATTCTAGAGTAGCAAACAGCACTATTTCAGTGGTAGTCTAGAGTAGCAGACAGCACTATTTCAGTGGTATTCTAGTGTAGCAGACAGCACTATTTCAGTGGTATTCTAGTGTAGCAGACAGCACTATTTCAGTGTTATTCTAGTGTAGCAGACAGCACTATTTCAGTGGTATTCTAGTGTAGCAGACAGCACTATTTCAGTGGTATTCTAGTGTAGCAGACAGCACTATTTCAGTGGTATTCTAGTGTAGCAGACAGCACTATTTCAGTGGTATTCTAGAGTAGCAGACAGCACTATTTCAGTGGTATTCTAGTGTAGCAGACAGCACTATTTCAGTGGTATTCTAGAGTAGCAGACAGCACTATTTCAGTGGTATTCTAGAGTAGCAAACAGCACTATTTCAGTGGTATTCTAGAGTAGCAGACAGCACTATTTCAGTGGTATTCTAGAGTAGCAGACAGCACTATTTCAGTGGTATTCTAGTGTAGCAGACAGCACTATTTCAGTGGTATTCTAGTGTAGCAGACAGCACTATTTCAGTGGTATTCTAGTGTAGCAGAGCAGCACTATTTCAGTGGTATTCTAGAGTAGCAGACAGCACTATTTCAGTGGTATTCTAGTGTAGCAGACAGCACTATTTCAGTGGTATTCTAGTGTAGCAGACAGCACTATTTCAGTGGTATTCTAGTGTAGCAGACAGCACTATTTCAGTGGTATTCTAGAGTAGCAGACAGCACTATTTCAGTGGTATTCTAGAGTAGCAGACAGCACTATTTCAGTGGTATTCTAGAGTAGCAAACAGCACTATTTCAGTGGTATTCTAGAGTAGCAGACAGCACTATTTCAGTGGTATTCTAGAGTAGCAGACAGCACTATTTCAGTGGTATTCTAGTGTAGCAGACAGCACTATTTCAGTGGTAGTCTAGAGTAGCAGACAGCACTATTTCAGTGGTATTCTAGAGTAGCAGACAGCACTATTTCAGTGGTATTCTAGTGTAGCAGACAGCACTATTTCAGTGGTATTCTAGAGTAGCAGACACCACTATTTCAGTGGTATTCTAGAGTAGCAGACAGCACTATTTCAGTGGTATTCTAGAGTAGCAGACAGCACTATTTCAGTGGTATTCTAGAGTAGCAGACAGCACTATTTCAGTGGTATTCTAGAGTAGCAGACACCACTATTTCAGTGGTATTCTAGAGTAGCAGACAGCACTATTTCAGTGGTATTCTAGAGTAGCAGACAGCACTATTTCAGTGGTATTCTAGAGTAGCAGACAGCACTATTTCAGTGGTATTCTAGTGTAGCAGACAGCACTATTTCAGTGGTATTCTAGTGTAGCAGACAGCACTATTTCAGTGGTATTCTAGTGTAGCAGACAGCACTATTTCAGTGGTATTCTAGTGTAGCAGACAGCACTATTTCAGTGGTATTCTAGAGTAGCAGACAGCACTATTTCAGTGGTATTCTAGTGTAGCAGACAGCACTATTTCAGTGGTATTCTAGAGTAGCAGACAGCACTATTTCAGTGGTATTCTAGAGTAGCAAACAGCACTATTTCAGTGGTATTCTAGAGTAGCAGACAGCACTATTTCAGTGGTATTCTAGAGTAGCAGACAGCACTATTTCAGTGGTATTCTAGAGTAGCAGACAGCACTATTTCAGTGGTATTCTAGAGTAGCAGACAGCACTATTTCAGTGGTATTCTCCTACTGCAGTGATTCGCCGACCAGGGCTGTTAGAACCCTCTACGCTGTACTATGGCCCTCACACAAAACAGGAGGCAAACTATCCTCATGAGAGATTCACTTCTACGTGAGTCACAACTGAAAGTTTAATCATGCAAAAAAAAAAAAATAATTTGAAAGGCAGCGCCGTACCGGTGGGACCTCTCGTCCTACAACACTTCAGATTCACTTCCTTCTCATCTGTTGGTGTGATAATATGTAATTAACCCTAACAACAACATAATGGAGAGAGTCGTGGCGACATCTGGTGGCCGCGGTGAGTCATGACACCCTGACGCCCAGGTCATCACAGTCAGGCAACAGTACCAGCTAGATAACTCTGGTGACACACATCAACACCAAGATAATGAATAACTACAGTGTGGTATCCGAACTGACCATGCGTTTCACCGTTTTGTGTGTATTCTATGTAACATAGATCCTGAAAGCAGAAAACAGTGGGATTAGACCTAGACGGGAAGCAGCTTCCTAATCTGGAAGGCTACTTCAATAGGATGGCCAGTGAGATTATTGTGTTTGTTGTCGCTTGGGGTCGTGAGTGGCCCCCAGGCTGTTGCCTGGGTTTGAGGCGCCCAGGGGGTTTGAGGCGCCCAGTGGGTTTGAGGTGCCCAGTGGGTTTGAGGAGCCCAGTGGGTTTGAGGCGCCCAGTGGGTTTGAGGCGCCCAGTGGGTTTGAGGCGCCCAGTGGGTTTGAGGAGCCCAGTGGGTTTGAGGCCCCAGTGGGTTTGAGGCGCCCAGTGGGTTTGAGGCGCCCAGTGGGTTTGAGGCGCCCAGTGGGTTTGAGGAGCCCAGTGGGTTTGAGGCGCCCAGTGGGTTTGAGGCGCCCAGTGGGTTTGAGGCGCCCAGTGGGTTTGAGGCGCCCAGTGGGTTTGAGGCGCCCACCAGTGGGTTTGAGGCGCCCACCAGTGGGTTTGAGGCGCCCAGTGGGTTTGAGGCGCCCAGTGGGTTTGAGGCGCCCAGTGGGTTTGAGGCGCCCGGTGGGTTTGAGGCGCCCACCAGTGGGTTTGAGGCGCCCAGTGGGTTTGAGGCGCCCAGTGGGTTTGAGGTGCCCAGTGGGTTTGAGGCGCCCAGTGGGTTTGAGGCGCCCAGTGGGTTTGAGGCGCCCACCAGTGGGTTTGAGGCGCCCAGTGGGTTTGAGGCGCCCACCAGTGGGTTTGAGGCGCCCACCAGTGGGTTTGAGGCGCCCAGTGGGTTTGAGGCGCCCAGTGGGTTTGAGGCGCCCAGTGGGTTTGAGGTGCCCACCAGTGGGTTTGAGGCGCCCACCAGTGGGTTTGAGGCGCCCAGTGGGTTTGAGGCGCCCAGTGGGTTTGAGGCGCCCAGTGGGTTTGAGGCGCCCAGTGGGTTTGAGGTGCCCAGTGGGTTTGAGGCGCCCACCAGTGGGTTTGAGGCGCCCAGTGGGTTTGAGGCGACCAGTGGGTTTGAGGCGCCCAGTGGGTTTGAGGCGCCCAGTGGGTTTGAGGCGCCCAGTGGGTTTGAGGAGCCCAGTGGGTTTGAGGCGCCCAGTGGGTTTGAGGCGCCCAGTGGGTTTGAGGCGCCCAGTGGGTTTGAGGCGCCCACCAGTGGTTTGAGGCACCCTGTGGGTTTGAGGCGCCCAGTGGGTGTGAGGCGCCCAGTGGGTTTGAGGCGCCCAGTGGGTTTGAGGCGCCCAGTGGGTTGGAGGCGCCCAGTGGGTTTGAGGCGCCCAGTGGGTTTGAGGCGCCCACCAGTGGGTTTGAGGCGCCCACCAGTGGGTTTGAGGCGCCCACCAGTGGTTTTGAGGCACCCAGTGGGTTTGAGGCGCCCAGTGGGTGTGAGGCGCCCAGTGGGTTTGAGGCGCCCAGTGGGTTTGAGGCGCCCAGTGGGTTTGAGGCGCCCAGTGGGTTTGAGGCGCCCAGTGGGTTTGAGGCGCCCAGTGGGTTTGAGGCGCCCAGTGGGTTTGAGGCGCCCACCAGTGGGTTTGAGGCACCCAGTGGGTTTGAGGCGCCCAGTGGGTTTGAGGCGCCCAGTGGGTTTGAGGCGCCCAGTGGGTTTGAGGCGCCCGGTGGGTTTGAGGCGCCCACCAGTGGGTTTGAGGCGCCCAGTGGGTTTGAGGCGCCCAGTGGGTTTGAGGTGCCCAGTGGGTTTGAGGCGCCCAGTGGGTTTGAGGCGCCCAGTGGGTTTGAGGCGCCCAGTGGGTTTGAGGCGCCCAGTGGGTTTGAGGCGCCCAGTGGGTTTGAGGCGCCCAGTGGGTTTGAGGCGCCCAGTGGGTTTGAGGCGCCCAGGTGGGTTTGAGGCGCCCAGTGGGTTTGAGGCGCCCAGTGGGTTTGAGGCGCCAGGCGCCCAGTGGGTTTGAGGCGCCCAGTGGGTTTGAGGCGCCCAGTGGGTTTGAGGTGCCCAGTGGGTTTGAGGCGCCCAGTGGGTTTGAGGCGCCCAGTGGGTTTGAGGCGCCCAGTGGGTTTGAGGCGCCCAGTGGGTTTGAGGCGCCCAGTGGGTTTGAGGCGCCCAGTGGGTTTGAGGCGCCCAGTGGGTTTGAGGCGCCCAGTGGGTTTGAGGCGCCCAGTGGGTTTGAGGCGCCCAGTGGGTTTGAGGCGCCCAGTGGGTTTGAGGCGCCCAGTGGGTTTGAGGCGCCCACCAGTGGGTTTGAGGCGCCCACCAGTGGGTTTGAGGCGCCCAGTGGGTTTGAGGCGCCCAGTGGGTTTGAGGCGCCCAGTGGGTTTGAGGCGCCCAGTGGGTTTGAGGCGCCCGGTGGGTTTGAGGCGCCCACCAGTGGGTTTGAGGCGCCCAGTGGGTTTGAGGCGCCCAGTGGGTTTGAGGTGCCCAGTGGGTTTGAGGCGCCCAGTGGGTTTGAGGCGCCCAGTGGGTTTGAGGCGCCCAGTGGGTTTGAGGCGCCCACCAGTGGGTTTGAGGCGCCCAGTGGGTTTGAGGCGCCCACCAGTGGGTTTGAGGCGCCCACCAGTGGGTTTGAGGCGCCCAGTGGGTTTGAGGCGCCCAGTGGGTTTGAGGCGCCCAGTGGGTTTGAGGTGCCCACCAGTGGGTTTGAGGCGCCCTGTGGGTTTGAGGCGCCCAGTGGGTTTGAGGTGCCCAGTGGGTTTGAGGCGCCCACCAGTGGGTTTGAGGCGCCCAGTGGGTTTGAGGCGACCAGTGGGTTTGAGGCGCCCAGTGGGTTTGAGGCGCCCAGTGGGTTTGAGGCGCCCAGTGGGTTTGAGGAGCCCAGTGGGTTTGAGGCGCCCAGTGGGTTTGAGGCGCCCAGTGGGTTTGAGGCGCCCAGTGGGTTTGAGGCGCCCAGTGGGTTTGAGGCGCCCACCAGTGGGTTTGAGGCGCCCACCAGTGGGTTTGAGGCGCCCAGTGGGTTTGAGGCGCCCAGTGGGTTTGAGGCGCCCACCAGTGGTTTTGAGGCACCCAGTGGGTTTGAGGCGCCCAGTGGGTGTGAGGCGCCCAGTGGGTTTGAGGCGCCCAGTGGGTTTGAGGCGCCCAGTGGGTTTGAGGCGCCCAGTGGGTTTGAGGCGCCCAGTGGGTTTGAGGCGCCCACCAGTGGGTTTGAGGCGCCCACCAGTGGGTTTGAGGCGCCCACCAGTGGGTTTGAGGCGCCCAGTGGGTTTGAGGCGCCCAGTGGGTTTGAGGCGCCCAGTGGGTTTGAGGCGCCCAGTGGGTTTGAGGCGCCCACCAGTGGGTTTGAGGCACCCAGTGGGTTTGAGGCGCCCAGTGGGTTTGAGGCGCCCAGTGGGTTTGAGGCGCCCAGTGGGTTTGAGGCGCCCACCAGTGGGTTTGAGGCGCCCAGTGGGTTTGAGGCGCCCAGTG
The DNA here is from genome assembly GCF_023373465.1 of Oncorhynchus keta. Taxonomy (NCBI): domain Eukaryota; kingdom Metazoa; phylum Chordata; class Actinopteri; order Salmoniformes; family Salmonidae; genus Oncorhynchus; species Oncorhynchus keta. Next base: position 4,338,733 of record NC_068447.1, on the reverse strand, counting down.
GGTTTGAGGCGCCCACCAGTGGGTTTGAGGCGCCCAGTGGGTTTGAGGCGCCCACCAGTGGGTTTGAGGCACCCAGTGGGTTTGAGGCGCCCAGTGGGTTTGAGGCGCCCAGTGGGTTTGAGGCGCCCAGTGGGTTTGAGGCGCCCAGTGGGTTTGAGGCGCCCAGTGGGTTTGAGGCGCCCAGTGGGTTTGAGGTGCCCACCAGTGGGTTTGAGGCGCCCAGTGGGTTTGAGGCGCCCAGTGGGTTTGAGGCGCCCACCAGTGGGTTTGAGGCGCCCACCAGTGGGTTTGAGGCGCCCAGTGGGTTTGAGGCGCCCACCAGTGGGTTTGAGGCGCCCAGTGGGTTTGAGGCGCCCAGTGGGTTTGAGGCGCCCACCAGTGGGTTTGAGGCGCCCACCAGTGGGTTTGAGGCGCCCAGTGGGTTTGAGGCGCCCAGTGGGTTTGAGGCGCCCAGTGGGTTTGAGGCGCCCACCAGTGGGTTTGAGGCGCCCACCAGTGGGTTTGAGGCGCCCAGTGGGTTTGAGGCGCCCAGTGGGTTTGAGGCGCCCAGTGGGTTTGAGGCGCCCAGTGGGTTTGAGGCGCCCAGTGGGTTTGAGGCGCCCACCAGTGGGTTTGAGGCACCCAGTGGGTTTGAGGCGCCCAGTGGGTTTGAGGCGCCCAGTGGGTTTGAGGCGCCCAGTGGGTTTGAGGCGCCCACCAGTGGGTTTGAGGCGCCCAGTGGGTTTGAGGCGCCCAGTGGGTTTGAGGCGCCCACCAGTGGGTTTGAGGCGCCCAGTGGGTTTGAGGCGCCCACCAGTGGGTTTGAGGCACCAGTGGGTTTGAGGCGCCCAGTGGGTTTGAGGCGCCCAGTGGGTTTGAGGCGCCCAGTGGGTTTGAGGCGCCCAGTGGGTTTGAGGCGCCCAGTGGGTTTGAGGCGCCCAGTGGGTTTGAGGTGCCCACCAGTGGGTTTGAGGCGCCCAGTGGGTTTGAGGCGCCCAGTGGGTTTGAGGCGCCCACCAGTGGGTTTGAGGCGCCCACCAGTGGGTTTGAGGCGCCCAGTGGGTTTGAGGCGCCCACCAGTGGGTTTGAGGCGCCCAGTGGGTTTGTTTTCCTGAATACATTTCTTCCTCCTATTACAGTGCAAGGTTCAGCTAGCTAGCTGCGATGATCTGGAGTAATGAGGAAGTACAGTTCCCGCTCAGCCCAGTCAAAACTGTTCGCTGCTCTGGCCCCCCAATGGTGGAACAAACTCCCTCACGACACCAGGACAGCGGAGTCAATCACCACCTTCCGGAGACACCTGAAACCCCACCTCTTTAAGGAATACCTAGGATAGGATAAAGTAATCCTTCTCACCCCCCTTAAAAGATTTAGATGCACCATTGTAAAGTGGCTGTTCCACTGGATGTCATAAGGTGAATGCACCAATTTGTAAAGTCTGCTAAATGCTCTGGATAAGAGCGTCTGCTAAATGACTTAAATGTAATAAATGTAAAAATGTAATGTAAATGTAATGTAAATGTAATGTAAATGTAATATAAATGTAATGTAAATGTAATGTAAATGTAATATAAATGTAATGTAAATGTAATGTAAATGTCATGTAAATGTAAATGTAAATGTAATGTAAATGTAATGTAAATGTAGTGTAAATGTAATGTAAATGTAATGTAAATGTAATGTAAATGTAGTGTAAATGTAATGTAAATGTAATATAAATGTAATGTAAATGTAATGTAAATGTAATATAAATGTAATATAAATGTAATGTAAATGTAATGTAAATGTAATATAAATGTAATGGTCCATGTAATGGTCCAGCTTACGGCAGGAATCTGGCGATGTAGTGGAGAAAAACAGTCCCGTTGATATCGCTCTGTGCAGACTGGCGGGTATTATCCAGGCTTAAAGCGGCTGGTGTCTGAGCTAAAGGTAAAGGCCGCTAACAGTGGCTAACAATGACTAAATAGCTAGTAGCTAATTAGCTGGTGAGCATCTGGTGGCTAGCTTCTGATGGAGGTTCGCACTATAAGGTCTAAAAATAGCACATTAGTATCACATTGGGTGAGGCGGAAGGTATGTTGAATTTAAAAATGGAAAAGATATTGAAAAATATTGAAATATATATAAAAACAAAAAAAACAATATTTACACAACGACAAAACACGTCTGCACTGCTACGCCATCTTGGATTGTACGTTACACCGAGGCCTGTACTCTGGAGCAGGATCGATTTGGAGGTGGAGGGTCTGTCATGGTCTGAGGCGGTGTGTCACAGCATCATCGCACTGAGCTTGATGTCATTGCAGGCAATCTCAACGTTGTGCGTTACAGGGAATACATCCTTCTCCCTCATGTGGTACCCTTCCTGCAGGCTCATCCTGACATGACCCTCCAGCATTACAATGCCACCAGACATACTGCTCATCCTGACATGACCCTCCAGCATGACAATCCCACCAGCCATGCTGCTCATCCTGACATGACCCTCTCTATCCTCTCCTCTCCTATCCTATCCTCTTCTTCTCTCTCCTATCCTCTTCTTCTCTCTCCTCTCCTCTCCTCTCCTCTCCTCTCCCTCTCCTCTCCTTCTCTAATCTCTCCTCTACCTCTCCTCTCCTCTCCTCTCCTCTCCTCTCCTCTCCTCTCCTCTCCTCTCCTATCCTATCCTATCCTCTTCTTCTCTCTCCTATCCTCTTCTTCTCTCTCCTCCTATCCTCTTCTTCTCTCTTCCCTCCTCTCCTCTCCTCTCCTCTCCTCTCCTCTCCTCTCCTCTCCTATCCTATCCTCTTCTTCTCTCTCCTATCCTCTTCTTCTCTCCCTCCTCTCCTCTATTCCCTCATCTCCTATCCTCTTCTTCTCTCTTCCCTCCTCTCATATCCTCTTCTTCTCTCTTCCCTCCTCTCCTATCCTCTTCTCTCTTCTCTCCTCCTGTCCTCTTCATCTCTCTTCTCTCCTCTCCTCTTCGTCTCCCTCCTCCTATCCTCTTCTTCTCTCTCCTCTCCTATCCTCTTCTTCTCTCTCCTCTCCTATCCTCTTCCTCTCTCTTCTCTTCACTCCTCTTCTTCTCTCCTCTCCGATCCTCTTCTTCTCTCTTCCCTCCTCTCCTCTATTCCCTCATCTCCTATCCTCTTCTTCTCTCTTCCCTCCTCTCATATCCTCTTCTTCTCTCTTCCCTCCTCTCCTTTCCTCTTCTTCTCTATCCTCTCCTCTCCTCTCCAATCCTCTTCTTCTCTCTCCTATCCTCTTCTTCTCTCTCCTCCTATCCTCTTCTTCTCTCTCCTATCCTCTTCTTCTCTCTTCTCTTCTCTCCTCTCCTCTCCTATCCTCTTCTTCTCTCTTCTCTCCTCTCCTCTCCTCTCCTCTCCTCTCCTCTCCTCTCCTCTCCTCTCCTCTCCTCTCCTCTCCTATCCTCTCCTCTCCTATCCTCTTCTCCCCTCTCCTCTCCTATCCTCTTCTTCTCTCTCCTCTCCTATCCTCTTCTCTCTTTTCTCCTCCTATCCTCTTCTTCTCTCTCCTATCCTCTTCTTCTCTCTTCCCTCCTCTCCCATCCTCTTCTTCTCTCTCCTCTCCTCTCCTCTCCTCTCCTCTTCTTCTCTCCTCTCCTCTCCTCTCCTATCCCTCTCCTCTCTTCTCTCTCTCTCTCCTCTCCTATCCTCTTCTTCCTCTCCTCTCCTCTCCTCTCCTCTCCTATCCTCTCTTCTCTCTCTCCTATCCTCTTCTTCTTCTCTCCTCCTATCCTCTTCTCTCTCTCTCTCTCCTCTTCCTTCTTCTTCTCTCTCCTATCCCTTCTTCTCTTCTTCTCTCTCTCTCCTCTTCTCTCCTCTCCTATCCTATTCTTCTCTCTCTCTCCTCTCCTATCCTCTTCTTCTCTCTTCTCTCCTCTCCTCTCCTCTATCTCTCCTCTCCTCTCCTCTCCTCTCCTATCCTCTTCTCTCTCTCTCTCCTATCCTCTTCATCTCTCTCCTCTCCTATCCTCTATTCCCTCATCTCCTATCCTCTTCTTCTCTCTTCCCTCCTCTCATATCCTCTTCTTCTCTCTTCCCTCCTCTCCTTTCCTCTTCTTCTCTATCCTCTCCTCTCCTCTCATCTCATCTCATCTCATCTCCTCTTCTTCTCTCTCCTCTCCTCTCCAATCCTCTTCTTCTCTCTCCTATCCTCTTCTTCTCTCTCCTCCTATCTCTTCTTCTCTCTTCTCCTCTCCTCTCCTCTCCTCTCTCTCCTCTCCTCTCCTCTCCTCTCTCTCCTCTCCTCTCCTCTTCTTCTCTCTCCTCCTATCATCTTCTTCTCTCTTCTCTCCTCTCCTATCCTCTTCTTCTCTCTCCTCTCCTCTCCTATCCTCTTCTCTCTCCTCTCCTATCCTCTTCTTCTCTCTTCTCTTCCCTCTTCTTCTCTCTCCTCCTATCCTCTTCTTCTCTCTCCTCTCCTATCCTCTTCTTCTCTCTCCTCTCCTATCCTATCCTCTTCTTCTCTCTCCTCTCCTATCCTCTTCTTCTCTCTTCTCTTCCCTCTTCTTCTCTCTCCTCCTATCCTCTTCTACTCTCTTCTCTCCTCTCCTATCCTCTTCTTCTCTCCTCTCCTCTTCTCTTCTTCTCTCTGCTCTCCTGTTGTTCTCTCTCTCCCCCTATCCTCTTTTTCTCTCTCCTATCCTCTTCTTCTCTCTCCTCCTATCCTCTTCTTCTCTCTCCTATCCTCTTCTTCTCTCTTCTCCTATCCTCTTCTTCTCTCTTCTCTCCTCTCTATCCTCTTCTCTCTTCTCTCCTCCTATCCTCTTCATCTCTCTTCTCTCCTCTCCTCTTCTTCTCTCTCCTCTCCTCTTCTTCTCTCTTCTCTCCTCTCCTATCCTATTCTTCTCTCTCCTCTCCTCTCCTCTCCTCTCCTCTCCTCTCCTCTCCTCTCCTCTCCTCTCCCTCTCCTCTCCTTCTCTATTTTCTTCACTCCTCCTCTCCTCTCCTCTCCTCTCCTCTCCTCTCTCTCCTCTCCTCTCCTCTCCTCTCCTCTCCTCTCCTCTCCTCTCCTCTCCTTCTCTATTATCTTCACTCCTCCTCTCCTGTCCTCTTATCTCTTCTATTCCCTCCTTTCCTGCAGATCTTTGCCATCTTTGCATTCTCAACATGTGGGAGTTACTCCGGGATGTTCAAGATGAGTGTGGAGTGTAAAAACAGGACCGAGAGCGACCTGAGTATATGGGTGGAATTTGAGTATCCTTTCAGGTTAGTCAAGGTTTCTCTGTTCTCTCTGTTGAACAGGACTGTTATGGCCTGCTGACTTATAGACATAAGTCTTTAGCTCCAAGGCAAAGGTTGTTCATCATGCGAGTATAGATAATAATGGAACGTCCTCCAAAACACTATTCCATATCACAAGGTCCGTGACTATCCTCCTGCTCCTCTCTTTCTTCAGGCTTCACCAAGTATACTTTGACGCCCCGACCTGCAAGGGGGGTACACCCGAGCGTCTCTTCCTGGTTGGTGACTACTCTTCCTCGGCAGAGTTCTTCGTCACCATCGGTGTGTTTGCCTTCCTCTACTCCATGGCTGCGCTCAGCGTCTACGTCTTCGCCCTGGAGAAGTACCGGGAGAACAACAAGGGACCACTCATCGTGAGTTGGGGAGGGTCCCAAGGGAATAGTGTGTACAGGCATGATAAGACAAGACAGATAAGTGTCAACCTGTGCCCGAACTGCTGTGGTATGAATTTGTTTTTAAATATATATACTGAAAAAATATATATCAACGCAACAGTGTTGGTCCCATGTTTCATGAAATAAAATGTTCCTGAAATGTTCCATAGGCACAAAAAAAAAGCTTATTTGGCCTCCAGGTGGCGCAGTGGTCTAAGCACTGCAGCGCTCGCTAAGCCACCAGAGACTCTGGGTTCACGCCCAGGCTCTGGCGCAGTTCTCTAAGGCACTGCACTGCAGCGCTAGCTGTGCCACCAGAGACTCTGGGTTCTCGCCCAGGCTCTGTCGCAGCCGGCCGCGACCGGGAGGTCCGTGGGGCGACGCACAATTGGCGACGCACAATTGGCCTGGCATCGTCCGGGTTGTCTCGTCGCACACTAGCGACTCCTGTGGCGTGCCGGTCGCAGTGCAAGGTCACCAGACCTTCGTCTCTCCTGAGCCCGTATTAGAGTTGTAGTGAAAATATATAAGATAGTAACTACTAACAATTGGATACCATGAAATTGGGGAGAAAAAGTTTTTTAAAAAAAGCTTATTTCTCTAAAAATGTTGTGCAGAAATATATAAGATAGTAACTACTAACAATTGGATACCATGAAATTGGGGAGAAAAAGTTTTTAAAAAAAAGCTTATTTCTCTAAAAATGTTGTGCAGAAATTTGTTTACATCCCTGTTTGTGAGTATTTCTCCTTTCACCTGAAGCTGATTAAACAGCGTGATCATTACACCTTGTGTTGGGGACAATAAAACACCACTCTAAAATGTGCAGTTTTGTCACACAACACAATGCCACAGATGTCTCAAGTTGAGGGAGATTGCAATTCATTGCATGAATGTCCACCAGAGCTGTTGCCATAGAACTTAATGTTAATTTCTCTACCATAAGCCGCCTCCAATGTCAGTTTAGAGAATCATCTGAAACCAGCTTCCCGGACAGCTGATGAAACTTCCAGAAACAGTCACTGCATCTGTGTGCTCGTCGAGGGTCAAGGGTCGTGACCTGACCGCAGCTCGG